>NW_026940109.1:0-77500 GCF_032062105.1 Saccostrea cuccullata
TGCAAGGGCATGCCCTCAATGTATATTGTCAAGTTTTTACACATAAACTGAAGAAGCATTAAGATATTTGAAAAGTGCTTCCAACCTCGTGAAATCCTGTAAATAAATTAATTATAGCTATATTTAATGTAGTTGACTAGCAAAATATTCCACCTGCTGTCCAGCAAAATTAAACACTTTTCACAAACTACATATAGTGTTGAAAAGGGTTATAAATTAAACTAAGATTTTAAATTTGGTTATGCCCTTGCAAATATTGGAATTCATAGATGACCTCTAAACTGCAAGTATAATTGCTAAAATCATGTGACATCGACGTCACGTGATAAGTCTAAATAAAAAAAAATTACTGTCCTGAACATTTAGAGTTAAACCATATTGCATTTTTTTTATCAGTGGAGTCCTAAAAAGAATCGCCCATCCTAATAAAATATGTAATATTTCATCTTAGAAAATTGCCAATATTTCCATTTGTAACCTTAAATGTGCTGCGAAACTAATATATCGACGAAGTCATGGATAAAAACTTCAATGGGACTACAGGAAGCACTGCATCACGACGTCACCACTTGATATCTATCATTAGAAAACATGCATTAATAAACAAGTGAAAATTGCAACACTACCCCGGGGTAATTAATTTCAATTTGTAATTTTAGTTATTTAATTTAATTTCACTTGTAACACGTCATTTGATTGGATATAAGATTTTATCCATTTTGTATAACATAAGTTGCCTACGTCAAAATAAGTTACGTCAAAAAACGTTTTACTCCGCTTGACGTTACTTTTAAAATTTAGTCAATGTGAAGCCTTATTTTGGGGGGGAAACTGTCTCAATATTTGCACTGAAATGAATTAAAAGGAATGAAGCTTATTTCAACTTATATTATACGATCTAACAAAACTTGAGGCAGTTTAGGCTTTTTATAAACCGCTTCGTTATGCTATATCGTATAATATAAATTGAAACAAGTCTGGCTTTCCAGAAACACTAATATGTCATCTCTTTGGCTTCGATAATGTCACAGAATAAACAGTGGAATGTATTTTTTTTTCTCGGCTATTACAGTTTTTTTTTTACAGATTTACAGATTTTTCTATATTATTCCTCTAGGGAAGGGAAGTGGCATTTTATCTGAACAATATTAGATAAAGAAAAAAAAGAGTAAAACTCCTATGTTGTGGATAGGAAGAAATATTTCAGCATATTTGTTTTTGGAAACTGTATATTTATTGCGCACAAAAATGCTCGGTTTCTCCGTTTATTTCTCCATGCTCTTCAAAATTTCATTTCAAAATATAACTAGTGTTAATTGTAACGGGGACCGTTACAGATGTTCCCCAAAGGCTCCCCAACTCCCTTTTTGTGCCTAATTCTTTAAGACTTTTAAAAAAAAAATATGCTCGAAAGGATTTCTTAAAAGAATTATTAAAGCTACAATGATGTGAACCATATGTTATTTAACGCATTGCACGCGCACTCACGTGCATTCACATGCAAGATGAACATGACATGTTGTCTAAAGCATTAACATAACTTTAAATCGTGAGAATCAATAAAAAATCATAAAGATATATAAATTACATTACCGTTCTTTAAATATATTGGTCATTTTGCGTATTTCGCGCACGCACTTACATGCATGCTTGTCCTTGTATTCAAATTTGACAGTAGCATAATGTAGGAATCCATTATATCTATTCATATTCTGAATTTCATCCCGCTTTGTTCAGAACTTAGAAAGTTATAGGCATTTAAAGTTTCAGCCAATTAGATTGCAGCACATGTGCGTTTATGATAATTGTTATATATCATGCTGCATAATGTTTGACTATGTTCAAAATTGCAAAGGATTTTGTCAAAAAACAAGAAAGATATTGAGACTTTAGTTTCATCCAATCAGAGCGAAGCGCACGTGCATGCGCGTGAGACCTTGCTATTTTGACCATGTCATCATGTCTATGCTACTAATATATCTTCACTTTATTAGTTTGAAAGCATTTCATCAAAAAATAGAAAAGTTGCGGCTATATCTATTATATTGGTCATTTCACGTGTTGCACACGCGTACTTTTGCAAGCACGTGCGTGCAAAATGACCTTTATTCCGCAAATCTACATAACATGTCTACTTACCCTAAAAAGGTTTTACCTACATCGGATGAACAGATTACAAGATCACTCCCGGACAAAAAAGTACCCAGGTAGAAGAAGAAGAAGAAGAAAAAAAAATAACTAGAAAGTCTGCTATTGCACGCAATAGCGTATGTCGCCCCGTACTGGACAAGACTTTCATTTTTATCATCACTAAAACAATACCCATAAGCTAAGCTCGGACAACAATCGGGTCGTATCAGTCCTTGCAGTTGGAAACTGAAGACCTTAATTACAAAATGCCGGGTAGGGTTCAGGTCAAAACATGGCTGACGCAAAATAATTCCTGAATTTTCCCCGCCAATTCGCGCATTTCTGTATTGCACAGGGCTGATTTTTGTTATGAGATGATAAACCATGTGTAAACTTTCTCAGTTAAGCGGAATCATGAACATTTTGTTTTGAATGTTTTGTTTACAGTAGTGATCAAGGCTTCGCGCACCTGCAGAAGCGGATCAAAGGATTTATGAATGAATAAAAACTATGGAAATAACGTACCAATTTTCTAATTTATACTTTCACTATCTAATGAAATTAATAATATACAAGTAATAGATATACAAGAAAACGAGAAATGCTAATAAATGCAGCTGACAATCGTTTTTTTTATATAGATAAAATAAAATAATTATAAATTCTAGAGATAAAATTGAAGAAGAATAAATGATGGCAAACTATCAAATCACATGAGGGGTACTGAATTTTATGAATGAAACTTTTAAAACGTTACTTGTTAGTTGTAAATGTTAAATCTGTGTATTCTATCTGGCTGTGCTCTTCAAAGGGGGGGGGTCGTCTTGAACATAGTACCTTACGTTTGAACGGTAAGGGCTAGGGTTTTCGTATTTCAAATATGTAATTCCTTGTGAAAAGAACTTTTATTGGACACGAAGAACTTTGACCCTTTGACCTAGACTTTGGAGAACACATGTGTACATCTTAACCTTTTTTTCTGTTTCGTTTCTATGGCAACTGTGAGTGACTCATTACAATTATTTTAAAAGTAGAAATCACTTTGACACATTGCAAGGAATTAACAATAAAAGTCTCAAAACGATTGCTTGAGTAGTTATTGAGAAAATCGAAATTAAAAAAATTTAATATTCCCTGTTTTCCATGTCAATAATCGATTATCTGAAAATTTAAAATGAAAATCGCACAACCACAGATACAAATCATTAAAATAAAAAAAGTTTCATGACGAACGTTTGAGGGGCCAGAGAGAAAACTCGCGGACAAAATTCGTCGCTTTTTACAGGTTTCCATGGCAACGGTGGACATATTGGAACTGAACGACCTCACTGCACAACTACAACCAGTGATCGTCCTTTGAGAATAGTTTCAGGAAGATTGTCCTAGCAATCTCCGAGAAACAGGCTGGATAAAAAAAGCATGCGTACAATCGCAATATGTCGTCTCCAACTTCGTTCGTGGCGACATAAATGATAATAACTAGATACAATCTCGTTGCGAGCAACGAGTGGGTCTTCCCTCCGATTCTTGATAAGATGAGATAAGATTTTGATTGAGATTTTTATTCTTAAATAATGATAAAGACTGTGAAGAAGAACGATTTTGCCTCCATAATCTGTAAAAAGACATTGAACAGTAAAAGATTTAAAAATAAGACCTTTGGCCCCTCAGGGCCCCTAATATTAGGGATCAGCCCATTTTTTCATATCATCATAAAGTTCTCAGGATTTTGATCACTTTTTGTTCAACAACTTTTCAGAGATTCTCTTTCATTTTCGAGTTATTTGTAAGAAAAATATTTAGGGGCCAACCCTTCAACTCCTTAATAGGAGCGCTTAGCGAAAAATGAAAGGTTGCATATTGTTCAGAACATTATTTTGAACATCTTTTGTTCAATATTACTTATCAAATTATTTCTCACTTTCGAGATACAAAGCGTCAAAGATTTACCATTTTGGCCCCTTGTGGCCCCTTATTATGTAATATACGACATTCAAATCATGATAAATAGTTGTAAATTGTGGAGATTAACAGTTTGCCTAAGTAATGTATAACAAAATATTGACTGCTAAGGAGTTACCAATTGAAGACTTTTTGTCCCTCCTGGCCCTTATTTTGAGTGTCCAGCCTTTTTTTCTGGATGTTATCATAAACCTCTCAAAATTTTCAACACTTTTTGTTTAACAAGTATTCAGAGATTCTCTTTCCTTTTTGAGTTATTTGTAAGAGAAATATTTAGGGACCAACCATTCAACTCCTTAATAGAAGCCCTTAGCGAAAAATGAAAGGTTGCATATTGTTCAGAACATTATTTTGAACATCTTTTGTTCAATATTACTTATCAAATTATTTCTCACTTTCGAGATATAAAGCGTCAAAGGTTTACCAATTTGGTCCCTTGTGGCCCCTTATTATGTAATATACAACATTTAAATAAACTCTACATTTGTAGATTGTTGAGATTAACATTTTTGCTTCAGTAATGTATAACAAAATATTGACTGCTCAGGAGTTACCAGTTGAAGACTTTTGGCCCCTCCTGGCCCTTATTTTGAATGTCTAGCCCCTTTTTCTGGATTTTATCTTAAACTTCTCAGGATTTTAAACACTTTTTGTTCAACAAGTATTAGAGATTCTCTTTCCTTTTCGAGTTATTTGTGAGAGAAATATTTAGGGTCAACCCTTCAACTCCTCAATCGGGACGTTTAGCGAAAATTGAAAGATTGCATATTGTTCAGAAGATGATATTGAACATCTTTTGTTAAATATTACTTATAAAAAATATTTCCAACTTTTGAGATATAAAGCGTCAAAGATTTAGCATTCTGGCCCGTTTTGGTCCCTTATAATGCACAATACGACATTCAAATCATAATGAATAGTTGTAGATTGTAGAGATTAACATTTTTGCTTTAGTAATGTATAACAAAATATTGACTGCTAAGGAATTACCAATTGAAAACTTTTGGCCCCTCTCAGCCCTTATTTTGAGTGTCCAGCCCCTTTTTTCTGGATTTTATCTTAACCTCTCAGGATTTTGAGCACTTTTTGTTCAACAACTATTCAGAGATTCACTCTCGTTTTCGAGTTATTTGCAAAAGAAATATTTAGGGGCCAACCCTTCAACTCCTTTATGGGGACGTTTAGCAAAAAATGCAAGGTTGCGTTTTATTAAGAACATTATTTTGAACACATTTTGTTCAATATTACTTATTTCCCACTTTTGAGATATACAGTTTCACAGATTTAGCATTTTGGCCCCTTATGGCCCCTTATTATGCACCATTCGACATTCAAATCATAATATATAGTTGTAGATTGTTGAGATAAACATTTTTGCTTCAGTAATGTATAACACAATATTTACTGCTAAAGAGTTATCGATTTAAAACTTTTGGCCCTTCTCAGCTCATAATTTGAGTGCCCAGCCCCTTTTTCTTGATCTCATCTTGAAGCTCTCAGGATTTTGAACACTTTTTTATTCAACAACTATTCAGATATTCCTTTTCGTTTCAACATGCTGTCCAGCAAAATTAAACATTTTTCACAAACTACATATAGTGTTGAAAAGGGTTATAAATTAAACTAAGATTTTAAATTTGGTTATGCCCTTGCAAATATTGGAATTCATAGATGACCTCTAAACTGCAAGTATAATTGCTAAAATCATGTGACATCGACGTCACGTGATAAGTCTAAATAAAAAAAATTACTGTCCTGAACATTTAGAGTTAAACCATATTGCATTTTTTTTATCAGTGGAGTCCTAAAAAGAATCGCCCATCCTAATAAAATATGTAATTTTTCATCTTAGAAAATTGCCAATATTTCCATTTGTAACCTTAAATGTGCTGCGAAACTAATATATCGACGAAGTCATGGATAAAAACTTCAATGGGACTACAGGAAGCACTGCATCACGACGTCACCACTTTATATCTATCATTAGAAAACATGCATTAATAAACAAGTGAAAATTGCAACACTACCCCGGGGTAATTAATTTCAATTTGTAATTTTAGTTATTTAATTTAATTTCACTTGTAACACGTCATTTGATTGGATATAAGATTTTATCCATTTTGTATAACATAAGTTGCCTACGTCAAAATAAGTTACGTCAAAAAACGTATTACTCCGCCTGACGTTACTTTTAAAATTTAGTCAATGTGATGCCTTATTTGGGGGGGGGGGGGGAAAACTTTCTCAATATTTGCACTGAAATTGAATTAAAAGGAATGAAGCTTATTTCAACTTATATTATACGATCTAACAAAACTTGAGGCAGTTTAGGCTTTTTATAAACCGCTTCGTTATGCTATATCGTATAATATAAATTGAAACAAGTTTGGCTTTCCAGAAACACTAATATGTCATCTCTTTGGCTTCGATAATGTCACAGAATAAACAGTGGAATGTATTTTTTTTTTCTCAGCTATTACAGTTTTTTTTTTCTTTTTTATAGATTTACAGATTTTTCTATATTATTCCTCTAGGGAAGGGAAGTGGCATTTTATCTGAACAATATTAGATAAAGAAAAAAAAAAGAGTACAACTCCTATGTTGTGGATAGGAAGAAATATTTCAGCATATTTGTTTTTGGAAACTGTATATTTATTGCGCACAAAAATGCTCGGTTTCTCCGTTTATTTCTCCATGCTCTTCAAAATTTCATTTCAAAATATTACTAGTGTTAATTGTAACGGGGACCGTTACAGATGTTCCCCAGAGGCTCCCCAACTCCCTTTTTGTGCCTAATTCTTTAAGACTTTTAAAAAAAAATATGCTCGAAAGGATTTCTTAAAAGAATTATGAAAGCTACAATGATGTGAACCATATGTTATTTAATGCATTGCACGCGCACTCACGTGCATTCACATGCAAGATGAACATGACATGTTGTCTAAAGCATTAACATAACTTTAAATCGTGAGAATCAATAAAAAATCATAAAGATATATAAATTACATTACCGTTCTTCAAATATATTGGTCATTTTGCGTATTTCGCGCACGCACTTACATGCATGCTTGTCCTTGCATTTAAATTTGACAGTAGCATAATGTAGGAATCCATTATACCTATTCATATTCTGAATTTCATCCCGCTTTGTTCAGAACTTAGAAAGTTATAGGCATTTAAAGTTTCAGCCAATTAGATTGCAGCACATGTGCATGCACATGCGTTTATGATAATTGTTATATATCATGCTGCATAATGTTTGACTATGTTCAAAATTGCAAAGGATTTGTCAAAAAAAGAGAGATATTGAGACTTTAATTTCAACCAATCAGAACGAAGCGCACGTGCATGCACGTGAGACCTTGCTATTTTGACCATGTCATCATGTCTATGCTACTAATATATCTTCACTTTATTAGTTTGAAAGCATTTCATCAAAAAATAGAAAAGTTGCGGCTATATCTATTATATTGGTCTTTTCACGTGTTGCACACGCGTACTTTTGCAAGCACGTGCGTGCAAAATGACCTTTATTCCGCAAATCTACATAACATGTCTACTTACCCTAAAAAGGTTTTACCTACATCGGATGAACAGATTACAAGATCACTCCCGGACAAAAAAGTACCCAGGTAGAAGAAGAAGAAGAAGAAAAAAAAAATAACTAGAAAGTCTGCTATTGCACGCAATAGCGTATGTCGCCCCGTACTGGACAAGACTTTCATTTTTATCATCACTAAAACAATACCCATAAGCTAAGCTCGGACAACAATCGGGTCGTATCAGTCCTTGCAGTTGGAAACTGAAGACCTTAATTACAAAATGCCGGGTAGGGTTCAGGTCAAAACATGGCTGACGCAAAATAATTCCTGAATTTTCCCCGCCAATTCGCGCATTTCTGTATTGCACAGGGCTGATGTTTGTTATGAGATGATAAACCATGTGTAAACTTTCTCAGTTAAGCGGAATCATGAACATTTTGTTTTGAATGTTTTGTTTACAGTAGTGATCAAGGCTTCGCGCACCTGCAGAAGCGGATCAAAGGATTTATGAATGAATAAAAACTATGGAAATAACGTACCAATTTTCTAATTTATACTTTCAATATCTAATGAAATTAATAATATACAAGTAATAGATATACAAGAAAACGCAAAATGCTAATAAATGCAGCTGACAATCGTTTTTTTTTATATAGATAAAATAAAATAATTATAAATTCTAGAGATAAAATTGAAGAAGAATGAATGATGGCAAACTATCAAATCACATGAGGGGTACTGAATTTTATGAATGAAACTTTTTAAACGTTACTTGTAAGTTGTAAATGTTAAATCTGTGTATTCTATCTGGCTGTGCTCTTCAAAGGGGGGGTCGTCTTGAAAATATAGTACCTTACGTTTGAACGGTAAGGGCTAGGGTTTTCGTATTTCAAATATGTAATTCCTTGTGAAAAGAACTTTTATTGGACACGAAGAACTTTGACCCTTTGACCTAGACTTTGGAGAACACATGTGTACATCTTAACCTTTTTTTCTGTTTCGTTTCTATGGCAACTGTGAGTGACTCATTACAATTATTTTAAAAGTAGAAATCACTTTGACACATTGCAAGGAATTAACAATAAAAGTCTCAAAACGATTGCTTGAGTAGTTATTGAGAAAATCGAAATTAAAAAAAAAATTAATATTCCCTGTTTTCCATGTCAATAATCGATTATCTGAAAATTTTAAATGAAAATCGCACAACCACAGATACAAATCATTAAAATAAAAAAAAGTTTCATGACGAACGTTTGAGGGGCCAGAGAGAAAACTCGCGGACAAAATTCGTCGCTTTTTACAGGTTTCCATGGCAACGGTAGACATATTGGAACTGAACGACCTCACTGCACAACTACAACCAGTGATCGTCCTTTGAGAATAGTTTCAGGAAGATTGTCCTAGCCATCTCCAAGAAACAGGCTGGATAAAAAAAAAAGCATGCGTACAATCGCAATATATCGTCTCCGACTTCGTTCGGGGCGACATAAATACATGCTGTAATAATAACTAGATACAATCTCGTTGCGAGCAACGAGTGGGTCTTCCCTCCGATTCTTGATAAGATGAGATAAGATTTTGATTGAGATTTTTATTCTTAAATAATGATAAAGACTGTGAAGAAGAACGATTTTGCCTCCATAATCTGTAAAAAGACATTGAACAGTAAAAGATTTAAAAATAAGACCTTTGGCCCCTCAGGGCCCCTAATATTAGGGATCAGCCCATTTTTTCATATCATCATAAAGTTCTCAGGATTTTGATCACTTTTTGTTCAACAACTATTCAGAGATTCTCTTTAATTTTCGAGTTATTTGTAAGAAAAATATTTAGGAGCCAACCCTTCAACTCCTTAATAGGAGCGCTTAGCGAAAAATGAAAGGTTGCATATTGTTCAGAACATTATTTTGAACATCTTTTGTTCAATATTACTTATCAAATTATTTCTCACTTTCGAGATATAAAGCGTCAAAGATTTACCATTTTGGCCCCATGTGGCCCCTTATTATGTAATATACGACATTCAAATCATGATAAATAGTTGTAGATTGTGGAGATTAACATTTTGCTTAAGTAATGTATAACAAAATATTGACTGCTAAGGAGTTACCAATTGAAGACTTTTTGTCCCTCCTGGCCCTTATTTTGAGTGTCCAGCCCTTTTTTCTGGATGTTATCATAAACCTCTCAAAATTTTCAACACTTTTTGTTTAACAAGTATTCAGAGATTCTCTTTCCTTTTTAAGTTATTTGTAAGAGAAATATTTAGGGGCCAACCCTTCAACTCCTTAATAGGAGCCCTTAGCGAAAAATGAAAGGTTGCATATTGTTCAGAACATTATTTTGAACATCTTTTGTTCAATATTACTTATCAAATTATTTCTCACTTTCGAGATATAAAGCGTCAAAGGTTTACCATTTTGGTCCCTTGTGGCCCCTTATTATGTAATATACAACATTTAAATATAATCTACATTTGTAGATTGTTGAGATTAACATTTTTGCTTCAGTAATGTATAACAAAATATTGACTGCTCAGGAGTTACCAGTTGAAGACTTTTGGCCCCTCCTGGCCCTTATTTTGAGTGTTTAGCCCCTTTTTCTGGATTTTATCTTAAACATCTCAGGATTTTAAACACTTTTTGTTCAACAAGTATTAGAGATTCTCTTTCCTTTTCGAGTTATTTGTGAGAGAAATATTTAGGGTCAACCCTTCAACTCCTCAATCGGGACGTTTAGCGAAAATTGAAAGATTGCATATTGTTCAGAAGATGATTTTGAACATCTTTTGTTAAATATTACTTATAAAAATATTTCCAACTTTTGAGATATAAAGCGTCAAAGATTTAGCATTCTGGCCCGTTTTGGCCCCTTATAATGCACAATACGACATTCAAATCATAATGAATAGTTGTAGATTGTAGAGATTAACATTTTTGCTTTAGTAATGTATAACAAAATATTGACTGCTAAGGAATTACCAATTGAAAACTTTTGGCCCCTCTCAGCCCTTATTTTGAGTGTCCAGCCCCTTTTTTCTGGATTTTATCTTAACCTCTCAGGATTTTGAGCACTTTTTGTTCAACAACTATTCAGAGATTCACTCTCGTTTTCGAGTTATTTGCAAAAGAAATATTTAGGGGCCAACCTTTCAACTCCTTTATGGGGACGTTTAGCAAAAAATGCAAGGCTGCGTTTTATTAAGAACATTATTTTGAAAACATTTTGTTCAATATTACTTATTTCCCACTTTTGAGATATACAGCGTCACAGATTTAGCATTTTGGCCCCTTATGGCCCCTTATTATGCACCATACGACATTCAAATCATAATATATAGTTGTAGATTGTTGAGATAAACATTTTTGCTTCAGTAATGTATAACACAATATTTACTGCTAAAGAGTTATCGATTTAAAACTTTTGGCCCTTCTCAGCTCATAATTTGAGTGCCCAGCCCCTTTTTCTTGATCTCATCTTGAAGCTCTCAGGATTTTGAACACTTTTTATTCAACAACTATTCAGATATTCCTTTTCGTTTTCGCATTATTTGAAAAAGAAATATTTGAGAGCCAACCCTTCAGCTCCTTAATGGGGACGTTTAGCGAAAAATGAAAGGATGTATATTGTTTAGAATATTATTTTGAGCATCATTTGTTCAATATTATCAATATTACTCATCAAAATATTTCCCACTTTTGAGATATTAAGCGTCAAATATTTAGCATTTTGGCCCCTTATGGCCCCTTATTATGCACCATAGAACATTCGAATCATAATATATAGCTGTAGATTGTTGAGATAAACATATTTGCTTCAGTAATGTTTAACAAAATATTGACTAGCTAAAGAGTTATCGATTGAAAAATAATTTGAGTGACTCATCTTAACGCTCTTAGGATTTTGAACACTTTTTGTTCAACAACGGTTGAGATATTCTTTTTCCTTTTCGAGTTATTTGCAAAAGAAATATTTAGGGGCCAACCTTTCAACACCTTAAAGGGGACCTATAGCAAAAAATGAAAGGTTGTATATTGTTCAGACCATTATTTTGAACATCTTTTGTTCAATATAACGTATCAAAATATTTCCCATTTTGAGATATAAAGCATCAATGATTTAGCATTTTGGCCCCTTGTGGCCCATAATTATGTAACAACCGACATAAATATTATAAAACATAGTTTTAGATTGTTGGGATTAACATTTTTGCTTCTGTAATGTCTAACAAAATGTTGACTATTTTAAAGTTATCGAAAAAAAGATGTTTGGCCCCCTTTGGCCCTTCATGTGATGAGTCAGCACTTTTTTCTTGATATCATATTAATGATCTTGTCATTCTGCACAAATTCTGTTCATTATGTTTTAACAAAATAATGATATTTTATAAGATATGATGCAAAATATCTAAAAAAATCAGTCATGATTCGTGTCCTAAATTTTGATCCCTAACGAGCTTCCATACTAGGCACTTCAAAAAAAATTCCTGGCCATGTTGCAATATGGGGACTTGTCTTCTATCATTCCTGAAAAAATCAGCTTTCTAGCTTGAGTCGTTTTTGAGTTCTATCACAGACAAGGAGGTCCTCTGAATTTCGATCAAAGGGCAATAATTTACGACTGGAAGTGAATTTTGAAAAAAAAAAAAAATAGCCGGAATTAACTTCAGATGACAACGTATCGACCTTGAAAATTTGAAGCAAATGGAACGAGCCATCTTGGAGAAATCGCCTACACAAATTTTGTAAGAAGAAAAAAGAATTAAAAAAAAAAGGTAAAAAAGATACCGAAGAATAATATAAGGGTCTTCCACTGAAGACTGAATGCGCTAATAATAGTATTAAAGGGGAAAAAGAAACCGAAGAATAATAGAAGGGTATTGCGCTGAAGACGGAAGACCCTAATAATATGAAACAGAATAAAAACAATATGTTCCCCAACTTCGTTTGGGGAACATAATAAGAAACAGAGTAAAAACGTTTGGGGAACATAACTAGCCGTGTCATCCTAACATATTCTTTCGCTGTTTCAACAACAAAACATTTCTTATCATAATTGTTAATAGCCCTCCTGGCGCTGAAAATGAGATGATCGAAAGAATTGTTTGCAAGATAATTTTTTTTTGTTTGCAGGATTATTCGGTCTAATGGGCTTCGTGCAGATGTCAACTACGAGAGCACTTGATAGAAAGGTAAGAAAGTTCAACGTTTCTGCAATTGAGGCAAGAATTTGAACGAATTTTTCAAGAACCAAGTGCAATTTTTTTTGCGCAATAAATATACCGTTTTTTTAATGGGTGCATGGCACTGTAGCTCTCCGGTCTGTCAATATATTTTTTCGGAGAGCTACAGTTCTGCAGCTGAGAAAATGATTGCAAGTTCTTTAATTGTAAACATGAAATTAAACTCCTTAAAAAGAATAGATTAGACATGCCAAAAAAAAACTAATGCTTCTTTGTGTCCTTTAATCTTCCAATGCCCGTAGTTTCTTATGGACTTTTACTTAATGTATCCGCTTATATACAGTGTGACATGTGCTTTTAATTTCTGAAGGTTCAGGCTTAACTTCAGGCTTAACTTTTAAAATATTCGATTGCTTAATCAAACTTAAATGACATTGTATTATTTTTAAGAAATTACAGCAAGTTTATAGAATGACTAATGAACCCAAAAATTGAAGTTTTCGCCATCAATCCATATCAGTGAATGTGATTACTTAAAATATATGATTGTTTTAAATTTGATGTGAATTCTTGGATCCACGCGTCGGTCGCAGATGATCTTTACACACGCGCTGACCTAGTTAGAAAATTTCACACCATCATTTACGTTTACTTAACATGAGAACAACTGTGTAGTGCATGCAACATGTTAATTTGAAGAACCCCTACCACCCAGGAGGTTTTGTGTGTCTGGCTCTTTAAGATGCACAGATTGTTTTTTTTTCCTCAATAATAAGGCCGATCACTCATTTACTTCTCGATCTATATTTAGAAAATCGCATCAACATCAAACTGACTAGTCGGTAATCCTCGGCTTGCCTCGCACTTTTTGTATGGAGCGTAGTGTAGTCAGCCGAGGATTGCCAATGGATAAATGGCGGCTTACACCGAGACTTCACATCCGGAAATCAAACTTAATGTGTCATCTCTAGTGAGAGATGACAAAAAGCTTCATTCCTAAAGGGGGCCGACTATAGTTTTATTGTGTGAAAACCACAATAGCGAAACTCTTCATTTTTATACAATAAAACTTACATTAACTTAAGTGTACATGCAAAGTTTGGGGAAAATCTATCGTCCAGGTATTTTTGAGGGACCGTCTCAAAATACAGGTACATTTATATAGGATTATATAGGAAAATGCCAATTTTTAGCACTTTAAAGCAAATTATACAAATACTACAATAGACATTTTGTTCAAACTGTAATATTTTATTAGTAATACTATATGATACAATATATATAAGAAACACAAAATTCTACCGTCTTGTTAAGAGTGGGGGCATCTCAAAATGCAAAAAATTAGCAAATTTTACTCTTTTATAGAGTACTACAAAATATGACGGAAACAAAGGATTCACAAGAAAATATAATAAAAATATTGGAGATATTCTAAAGTTGCTATATTTTAAATTTCAAGAGCGTATGTGTATTACTTTTTCTGTAATAATATATTTTATTACCTCTTTCTTTAAGAGCTTCAAATTACCATAACGTCAAAAAGACACTACAGCGACGTCAAGATACCTATCAATTGCAAAATCGGTTAAAAAATCAGTTATATCAAATGGTAATAATATTTTTATACCTATAATTTCTTAATTTTGTTTAATTTTAATAATTAAGCGAAAAAAGTTGCGTTAGAACAATAAATACGCTTCATTTTACTATGATATTCGAAATATTGCGCAATGGAAACTATAGTCGGCCCCCTTAAGTAAAAACAACTCTGAACAAAGAAAAGTGCTGATAAAGTCCTACCGTCCCATCACAGAAATAATTATTCAACACTTTCGGACGCAATCTTCGCAAAATTTTTACATTTTGTATATAAGATATTAGAAATGCTTCGATTCCCGTTAACCTTACCATTCTATCAGCACTATCAAAACCAAAAGAATAAGAACTTTAGATACAAACAAAAATTAAGTTTCAAAGTATGTGGCGTATTGTTGAAATTTTGCATCTACATGTACGAGGGTTGATCCAAAAGTAATGTCACAACTTCGATAAAATCGCTATCCGTCGACGTAAAACAACAAAATTAATAATGATGAAAGCTACATTTATTTTAAATCAGACCTGAAAATTTCAATTCAACATGATTTATACTTTTCAAAGTATCGGTTTATATACAACGTGCGATTATGGTAGTCGCCGCAGCTAAATAACGTCATATGACGGATACGCGCCGTCATACATTTGATTGCTTCTCCTCGTTTCATTAAAAAATATTTGAGATTTAATATCCATGAACACGTTCACAAATTTCACTTTCTTACCCTTAGTACCCATCGTACACTCACTATTTTATAATTAATTCTGTCAAAATTCATTCAACAGTAGTAAAAGACCAACTTAAATTTTCACATATCGCCTATCCGTCTGTCTTTTTGACAACGCCACACACCATTGAACATTTCCACCTGCCCTCCGATCTTTTGGTTTTCTTGTCATCTGCTGAGCATTTAATGACCCATCACCCACCGACAAACCGCTGAAGCCATCTAAACAAGTCTCTTATTTACAATCTTTCCTCCGAAAGTCTGGTGAATCAACGTAACTGTCTCTATTGGCGATTTCTCCATTTTGAAGCAAAAATGCATTACAGTTTGTTTGGGCTTTTTTGTCCAATTTGACATTTCCTTTTTTCAATGCACTGGAATAAATCAACGATGTTTTCCATAAAAAATAGCAGTGATGTCATATAATTTTGAATTAAAGAGTAGAAATTGATGTAAATTTTCGTCTTTTAAAGTATTTTGCGTTTAGGCGCTTTTAAAAGATGCCTTTTAAGTGTTTGTCTTTTTTTATGCTAAAAAAGTACACTTTAATTTGTGACGTTCGGTTTTGACGCGGCGACACCCCTATCTTATATGTTTTAATTTTATATAAAATAAACTAAGTTAAACATTATTGAATGAAAAATTAAAGTTTAATAAAATTTATATTTGTGCATCTTTTGGTATATAATATTTGATAATATGACGCCAAATATAAAAGATTTTGACACTGTGACATTACTTTTGGATCAACCCTCGTATTTTGTAACTAACGGCAGAGGAAAGGCTGATCGGCAAGTAAACACACTGTCTACTTTTATTGTACGAAGAAATTGTGGAATTATATTTGCATGCCTTATTCTTCAGCATTTTTTCCACATGTATCACATATGATATCTATTCTAAATGTTTTTAAACTTCAAGTTCTTGTGTTTGTTTACATGAATTCTCGTATGGTTTTACTTTCACTCTGCCAATACTGATCAACAGTTATGACGTCACGGTTTTGGTATTAAACCCCTGTGATACATACATAGTCCCGTTTATATAATGCCTCTGCATAAGGTTATTTTGATTCCTTTTTACGACCTTCAATCAATCTGAGATATCGATTTTAAGAAATTGTTATCTCTAATATTTACGTCATATGGCTAGCTATGACGTTATATCATATAGGCTAGTAGAATATTTAAGAAATAAAGTCCGCGTATTCGTGAATGTTGCAGGATAACCTCCGAGGTCGAGAAATGTTGTTTGAAAGATAAAAGCCTGGGCGTTAGCCGAGGCTTTTATATTTCAAACAATATTTCGAGACCGAGGAGGTTATCTTGCATCATTCACGTAAACAAGGACTTTATTTCTATTCTACAAAGATCGCTTAACATTATAAATTACGGCTGATCGTTTCCTCTATAGAGAAACGAATTAGGTCACCATGTCTCGATAACGCTGTTCCATTTAACACCAGAGCGAAATTTTGTTTATTTACCTGTGTGTGGAAATCAGACGATTTGAGCTTTCGTTGCATTAAAAATAGCCTTTATGAATTACAAATTCGTTCGTAATATGTATTGATTAGTTTTAATGAATAGATGCAGTACCAAAATCATCTTGCGGTTTTACTAAATTCATGTTGTTTAAATGTGTAGGGAGGTCTGTGGAATAACCAGCTTAGCTATAAAAACCGACCTTCATCAGCAACTTGAAGCAATTTACAGTGCTTATACTGCAAAAGACGACACATCGGTGCGGTCTAAACAAGTATTTCATTCTACAGCCAAAAATGCAATTGAAATGTTCAAGTTTGATACGTGTTTCTGATCTGATAATTTTTTGATGACGTTCGTGATTTATTGGAGAATAATGTCCGGTGGTTTCCTTTGATGTTTACAATAATCGTGGTAGAATTGGTTGTAACCTTAGTATACCCGCGTAGAATGAAATATACGAAGATACTGGTGGTCAATATGGAAAACAAGACACAGCATCAAATATAAAAAAAATTTAAAAAACCGGTCACATCCAACTTATATCATTCACTTATTGCCAATCAGAATGCACTTTACTATTATATCATTTTTCATTGCCAAACAAAATGTACTCTACATCTTATATCATTATTGATCACTTCTAGCAAACCAGAATGCACTTTACAATCTATATCATTATTTATCATTTATAACCAATCAGAATTCACTTTACCTATTACATAAATTCACAGGAAGAGGGGATACTACTACATGGATAGAGACGGGCAGCTCTATTACATGATTGGCCAGTGGGTTGGATTGACAAGGAACAGATACACGCAGGGGGAATAAGGAAGCATACAAAATATTCTACGTCGGCTAAATCAGTGCTGCATTATGACGTCATAGTAGACAAGATGACGTCAATTTTAGAAATCAGGTATTTAGCGATGTAATATAAGTCTAGAAAATGATAAGAAACGTGTAAACATTAAACAAAAATAAAATGTTTTTATTTTGTTATGCTGTAACAGTCATTATGATTGAAATTAACCACCGATGACGTCATATGTGTACATCGAGTACCTTGGAAATTGATCATGTCGTGTAAAAAGAAATTGGCTGAGACGGCATGTTCAAAGATGCGTAAAATGGAGGTTAAAAGGAAATATCGGAAATATTGTGTTAAATTCATATGGAATTCGGTAAAATAAACAGGTATGCTAATTTATTTTCATCGATTATATTCTCTTTCGAAGAGAGTCAGCTACATTACGTATCCCGGTCGGCCTATTGTCCGTCATTCTTGACCAAATAATGCAACAGATCAACAATAAGCTGGATATTTCAAAACATACGATTTGTACAATTTGAAAGTTTGCGTTTTGACAAACCTGGAAAGTGCTGCTAGAATCCTGAGTTGAGCATGGTTGTACGAAAAATCTCGATTCATATGTATAAAATTCAAAACAAAGGGTAAGGTTTCGTGCGAATGTGTGGAATAAATATTTTACGGACGAGATAATTGGATTCTAGCAGCACTTTTTAGACAAAATAGATGTTTTTCAGCTATATTACATACTCAAAGAAATTATCAAACTCCTGTAAGCCTTTTTATTAAGGAAAAATTTGCTATTAATAGAAGTCACCTGATGCCGTGGTGGTGATGCACGTCTTTGCGTTAGACACGCTTTTATCTGTATGCAATAGTAAATAACCGTTTAAAGTTATCAGTGGTTTTGGTAATTTTTTAAACTAAATTTTCTTCAAAAAGTCTAAATTTCCCGAGAAATTACTTATATGCTTCCTTGATATACCCGCGCATGTACAAATGCTTATGGAAATCAAACTTTGATGTATTTGTATGTCTGTTACTACATGAATTAAACTTAATTTTCTCAAGCTTAACAACTGAGTTTTTTTTCCAGTTCATATGTTATGACCAAACATTCCACACATGAATGATATTATCTAATAAATACCAGTATCCTTATTATTGGTGTGTGAGTTTTTAATTTACTAGTACCAGTATCCTTATTATTAGAGAGCTTTAGTTACAAGTTTATAGCAACCTTGTACGTATGACGTCATCAAAATTTGCGCACTTTGAAGTTCCTTCGCGTTCCTGTGACGTGTAGTTACCCGTATTGAACGTGTGGCACATGATTTACACGTAAGTAAATAACTTGTAATTTTATTTCAAGTCTTTGTAATTATCTTAGAGTTTTTACTAATGATGTTGATATAAATGGTAAAATAAGCAAATATTACATAAGAATCACATACATTTTCATTCACAAAAAGACCGAATTCTGTTTGTTTTGCACACTGTATATACTGACACTCGTTAACACGTAGAACTTGAAAGTAGACAAAAACTCGAAATTCAGAATAATCGGTACGTTCAATAAAATTAATATGATAATGCACGCTATAAGATTTACTTGGATGCACAGATGTAAAAATTATGTTAAAATCTATACACAAACATAGCTTGATTGATTTACAAGAAGATTGGAAGAAGGGTGTGGGGTGGGGGGAAGAAGGGTGGGGGGGGGTGAGATAAGGGGTTTACATCTGCAATTAAAATACTAGGCTATCTGATTTTTGTTCTTCTCAATTTCATGTAATTTTTACGAAACTTCATAAATATAAAAGTCCATAATTTTTTTCACATACCTTTCTTCGCTTTTATTACGAAAGTGTAGCTGTTACTGTATGTGTGTGTGTGTGGGGGGGGTTGTTTAGATTTCAATTTGGGATATAAATATTTTGTCATGCGAGATCATAATTGATAAATAACAATTCTTGACGAAATTTGACAACTCGAATGCTACCTCAACACCAACCCCTCTCCCATTTCCTATCAGATTCAACTGGTCCTCTTTATGCTTTGTTGTTTTTTTAAGACAACCTTTATTTAGATTTATACCGACAATTCGAAAAAAAATCTAAATCAACCCCCCCCCTCCCCGGAGCAGTATATACCATTAAAGCGGAAACGGTGTATGACATCTATATCGATGTATTTTTTTTTAAAATTGTAATTGGGTAAGTCTGGAAGGATAGCTTTTTATCATGAAATACTCTAGGCCATCATTTTTATTTGGAACAAAGAAATTATATATGTTTTGAAATTAGATATAAATCCATGCGGGTTTTCATTTACAATTTGCAAATTTCAGTAACAATTTTTTTAAGAAAAATGAATTTCTTCTAAACTTTCTTTTTTTTCATTTTTCTTGTTTTTATTTACCTCAGCTCACCCATGTTTGTGTTGTTACGGCGTGTTTACGTCTGCTACCAGTACTTCCGGTCGTACGCGTAACTAAACGCAAATACGTAAAAAGTTGACATTTCATACGTGTATGCGTAGGCTACGCGTACACGTAAGCAGTATTCGAGTAGCTAAAGCTCTCTACTGATGTGTGAATGTTTAATTTACTAGTACCAGTATCCTTATTATTGATGTGTGAGTGTTTAATTTACTAGTACCAGTATCCTTATTATTGATGTGTGAGTGTTTAATTTACTAGTACCAGTATCCTTATTGTTGATGTGTGAGTGTTTAATTTACTAGTACCAGAATCCTTATTATTGGGGTGTGAGTGTTTAATTTATAAGTACCAGTATCCTTATTATTGGTGTGTGAGTGTTTAATTCACTAAAACCAGTATCCTTATTATTGTTTTTTTTTATTTACTAGTACCAGTATCCTTACTATTGATGTGTGAGTGTTTATTTTACAGTACCAGTATCCTTATTATCGGTGTGGGAGTGTTTAATTTTCAAGTACCAGTATCCTTATTATTTGGGTGTGAGTGTTTAATTTATAAGTACCAGTATCCTTATTATTAGTGTGTGAGTGTTAAATTTACAAGTACCTGCATCCTTATTATTAGTGTGTGAGTATATAATTAACAGTACCAGTATCCTTATTATTAGTGTGTGAGTGTTTAATTTACCAGTACCAGTATCCTTATTATTGGTGTGTGAGTGTTTAATTTACTAGTATCAGTATCCTTATTATTGGTGTGTGAGTGTTTAATTTACTAGTACTAGTATCCTTATTATTAGTGTGTGAGTGTTTAATTAACTAGTACCAGCATCCCTATAATTGATGTGTGATTGTTTAATTTACTCGTACCAGTATCCTTATTATTGGTGTGTGAGTGTTTAATTTACTAGTACCAGTATCCTTATTATTAGTGTGTGAGTGTTAAATTTACAAGTACCTGCATCCTTATTATTAGTGTGTGAGTATTTAATTTACAGTACCAGTATCCTTATTATTAGTGTGTGAGTGTTTAATTTACTAGTACCAGTATCCTTATTATTGGTGTGTGAGTGTTTAATTTACTAGTACCAGTATCCTTATTATTAGTGTGTGGGTGTTTAATTTACTAGTACCAGTATCCTTATTATTAGTGTGTGAATATTTAATTTACAGTACCAGTATCCTTATTATTGGTGTGTGAGTGTTTAATTTACTAGTACCAGTCTCCTTATTCTTAGTGTGTGAGTGTTTAATTTACTAGTACCAGTATCCTTATTATTAGTGTGTGAATATTTAATTTACAGTACCAGTATCCTTATTATTGGTGTGTGAGTGTTTAATTTACTAGTACCAGTATCCTTATTATTAGTGTGTGAGTGTTTAATTTACTAGTACCAGTATCCTTATTATTGGTGTGTGAGTGTTTAATTTACTAGTACCAGTATCCTTATTATTGGTGTGTGAGTGTTTAATTAACTAGTACCAGCATCCTTATTATAAGTGTATGAGTGTTAAATTTACTAGTACCAGTATCCTTATTATTAGTGTGTGAGTGTTTAATTTACTAGTACCAGTATCATTATTATTGGTGTGTGAGTGTTTAATTTACTAGTACCAGTATCCTTATTATTAGTGTGTGAGTGTTAAATTTACAAGTACCTGCATCCTTATTATTAGTGTGTGAGTGTTTAATTTACTAGTACCAGTATCCTTATTATTGATGTGTGAGTGTTTAATTTACAAGTACCAGTATCCTTATTATTGGTGTGTGAGTGTTTCATTTACTAGTACCAGTATCCTTATTATAAGTGTGTGAGTGTTTAATTTACTAGTACCAGTATCCTTATTATTAGTGTGTGAGTGTTTAATTTAAAAGTACCAGTATCCTTATTATTGGTGTGTGAGTGTTTAATTTACTAGTACGAGTATCCTTATTGTAAGTGTGTGAATGTTTAATTTACTAGTACCAGTATCCTTATTATTAGTGTGTGAGTGTTTAATTTACAAGTACCAGTATCCTTATTATTGGTGTGTGAGTGTTTAATTTACTAGTACCAGTATCCTTATTATTAGTGTGTGAGTGTTTAATTTACTAGTACCAGTATCCTTATTATTGATGTGTGAGTGTTTAATTTACTAGTACCAGTATCCTTATTATCGGTGTGTGAGTGTTTAATTTACTAGTACCAGTATCCTTATTATTAGTTTGTGCGTGTTTAATTTACTAGTACCAGTATCCTTATTATTGTTTTTTTTTTTTTATTATTTAGTACCAGTATCCTTACTATTGATGTGTGAGTGTTTAATTTACTAGTACCAGTATCCTTATTATCGGTGTGTGAGTGTTTAATTTACTAGTACCAGTATACCTATTATTAGTGTGTGAGTGTTTAATTTACTAGTACCAGTATCCCTATTATAAGTGTGTGAGTATTTAATTTACTAGTACCAGTATCCTTATTATTAGTGTGTGAGTGTTTAATTTACTAGTACCAGTATCCTTATTATTGGTGTGAGTATTTAATTAACAGTACCAGTATCCTTATTATTAGTGTGTGAGTGTTTAATTTACTGGTACCTGCATCCTTATTATTAGTGTTTGAGTGTTTAATTTACTAACACCTGTATCCTTATTATTGGTGTGTGAGTGTCTAATTTACAGTACCAGTATCCTTATTATTGGTGTGTGAGTATTTAATTTACAGTACCAGTATCCTTATTATTGGTGTGTGAGTGTTTAGTTTTCTGGTACCAGTATCCTTGTTATTGGTGTGTGTGTTTAATTTACTAGTACCAGTATCCTTATTATTAGTGTGTGAGTGTTTAATTTACTAGTACCTGTATCCTTATTATTGGTGTGTGAATATTTAATTTACAGTACCCGCATCGTCATTCTTCACAGGATACACGATACGATAGGATACACGCACGATACGATAAGATACACGCACGATAGGACAGGATACACGCACGATAGGATAAACGCAAAACACGATACACGCAAAACACGATAAACGCAAAACACGATAGACCTGATAAACGATCTTCACGATAGGATAAACGCGAAACCTGATAGGATTATTTCAAAATGTTGAACATTTTCTGACAAAACTTAAAAAAATATTTCAAATAAAATTCAAAGATTAAAGATTATTTAAATTATTTTATATTTTAATTTAAATACTTGCAGAGCTTCAATTCTAAACTTTAAAGAACTTGAGATCTCTGTGGTAATTTTACAAAAGATTTTTATTTATATAAATAAAAATTGATTGTGATTATATGGATTATTATCAAGGGTGTGAATTTTGAAACTCTATTAACAGATTTTATTTTTTTATGAAAAAATATACATTTAAATTTGATATCTAATAAATTTATCTACAATTACCAAGTTATTTCACGGAAGAAATTTAAGCAATAAATTAAATATTTGTATTTAATGTCTAAAGCTTACAATCTGCGATGTATCCCAAAATTGCAATTAAATATTAATATCTTTAAAACAAATACAAGTGGAAGACCGGCCGAAAGATAGGTTTAAAGAAAACGGCTTTAACAAAATTAATAAATTGAACATGATAGATCAATCAAGAACTAAACGTTCAAAAGATTAATTTCCTGAATAGAAATCTACATACTTTTTTTTTTAAAATTGGCGCTCTGCAATAATACATGTAAATTGTGTCATGAGAATATGAATCTGCTACAACTACAAATGTACGTTAACGCTAAGCTCTGACTTATGTACATGTAAATAAAATTTTATGTTTCATAAAATGTTTTATATACAATCTTTTTTACATTGTGTTTGACTTATTTAAATTTAAATTGCAGTTATTGAATTTTATGTACTGGGGTCGACTGGATCGGGATCGAACTCATGTTTGGATCGGGTTCGGCGTGATCGGGATCGAGTGCTCAATTAATTTTAATTTTGCAGAAACACGAGGTGAAGTCAATTTAGAGAGAAGATCAAAATTCACGTAAAGATATATATTTTATATGCCTATGACACCGCCTCAGATGCGTTATCAGTTTGAACAGTTGATTGATTGTGCAATGAATTTGTCTCAATTGATTAGTCGGCATGGAGGTAAAAACTTGATATCCCAAACCGCGTACTGTAGTGCAGATAGGTCAATTCTTCTTTGAAGAGTAGATTTGGTGTTTATAACTGAATGAACCAGATTTGGATAATTCACAGCTACATAAACATACATTTAAATTGTTAATTCGAGCCAGGGGCGGCCTCAATACGCGCGAGCTAGCCAGCTCAAGAGAATTCAAGCTGGTCAGCAGACATCCATCCAAGTAGGCGACCATTACAATTAAAGTGATTGACAATAATTAACTTCTTCATGATCAATGTCACCAGTTCAACATCAATAATTAATTTGGCACCACTGCAGTTCCTGGAACCCAGACATGAAATACTTGGCCAATGATGGGGTTCACCTAAAAGACAGCAGTCACGACGGATTCACCTCGACCATCGGTTCATAAAGAAGAACCTTCAGAACATCAAAATTAAAGAGCTGTCATCCATGCCTCCCATCTGATTGGATGGGAGAATAAGGATAAGTAGTACATTGCACATATGATGATAGATTGTTATACATCAGTGTTTTCCTTTTATTTCAAAGTAAAGGGTTAGAGATCAGTCATAAAGTCTAGGGTATGAGGTTTATGAACAAAATCTCTGTGGACCTTAGAACAAATTGTTATTTCAAAGCGGCATTTTTTTCAATTGAAGTGGTCAATTTGGCCAGTTGCCGGTTCTAAGGGAAAACACTGATTGCATGTAATAAAATTTATGGCAAATGCCGCAATATGTCATGTCAATGTAAACCGCGACATGTTTCTGCACATTAAATTACCCGATTTCATGATTTGCTGTCAGTTTCAGTATTATTGGTCAATTTTGGGAATCACCAATGGATTCCATCATATGTATGTGAAGGCATACTTATGAATATGACATTATTTTAGTACTTATAAAATTTCAATGTGAAACTTGGCATGTTTCTGCACATTATGTTACCTGATTTCATAATTTGCTCTCAGTGTCAGTATTGGTCAATTTTGGGAATCACCAATGAATTCCATCATATGTATGTGAATACATACAAATAAATATTACATTATTATAGTGCTTATAAAATGTCGGGTAATGTGAAACTTGACATGTCCGTCTGTCACATTTCTTTCCTGACTTTCATAATTTACTGCTTAATCATCTTTTAAGAGTATTGTGTCAGTAGATGTGCAGTAAGGTTTATTTGGATTTTGCCCCATCATATGTAATTGAAGGCTCCAGTTTGTGAACTTTTACTTAATCTTCAGCCAAATCCGATGAAGGTTGGGAAGATCTGTTTGGAATTTTATTTTTATTAAAAGAGGGTTGCTTATTAATGTCTTTTGTATGATTCCAGTTTGTTTTTCTTAATCTTCCCAATATCCAATGAAGGTTGGCAAAAATCATCTTTATCATTGGTGGTGTCATGTTGATGTGCAGTAAGGTTTCCGGAATTTTGTCCGTCTGTCACACTTTTCTTCCCTGAACTCCTCTTACATTTTACACAGCAGCTTAATCATCTTTTGTGGGATGGTTGGTGGTGTCATGTAGATGTGCAGTAAGGTTTCGGAATTTTGATTTTGCCCCGGGGGGTCAAATGGGGGTCGAAAAATGACGTTTTTTGTGCAAAAAGTCCCGTCTTCCCTGAACTCCTTCTACATTTTACTCAGCAGCCTAATCACCTTTTGGGGGATGATTGGTGGTGTCATGTAGATGTGCAGTAAGGTTTCGGAATTTTGATTTTGCCCCGGGGGGTCAAATGGGGGTCGAAAAATGACGTTTTTTTATGCAAAAAGCCCCATTTTCCCTGAACCCCTCTTACATTTTACTCAGCAGCCTAATCATCTTTTGTGGGATGATTAGTGGTGTCATGTAGATGTGCAGTAAGGTTTCGGAATTTTGATTTTGCCCCGGGGGGTCAAATGGGGGTCGAAAAATGACGTTTTTTGTGCAAAAAGTCCCGTCTTCCCTGAACTCCTTCTACATTTTACTCAACAGCCTTATCACCTTTTGTGGGATGATTGGTGGTGTCATGTAGATGTGCAGTAAGGTTTCAGAATTTTGATTTTGCACCAGGGGGTCAAATAGGGGTCGAAAAATGATGTTTTTTATGCAAAAAGCCCCGTCTTCCCTGAACTCCTCTTATATTTTACTCTGCAGCCTAATCATCTTTTGGGAGTTGGTTGGTCGGGTCATGTAGATGTGCAGTAAGGTTTCAGAATTTTGATTTTGGCCTGGGGGGGTCAAATGGGGGTCGAAAAATGACGTTTTTTATGCAAAAAGCCAAGTTTTCTCTGAACTACTCTTACATTTTACTCAGCAGCCTAATCATCTTTTGGGAGATGGTCGGTGGGGTCAAGTAGATGTGCAGTAAGGTTTTGGAATTTTGATTTTGCCCCGGGGGGTCAAATGTGGGTCGAAAAATGATGTTTTTATGCAAAAAGCCCCGTCTTCCCTGAACTCCTCTTACATTTTACTCAGCAGCCTAATCACCTTTTGGGAGATGGTTGGTGCTGTCATGTAGATGTGCAGTAAGGTTTTGGAATTCTGATTTTGCCCCAGGGGGTCAAATAGGGGTCAAAAAATGATGTTTTTTATGCAAAAAGTCCCGTCTTCCCTGAAATTCTCTTACATTTTACACAGTAGCCTAATCATCTTTTGGGAGATGGTTGGTGGTGTCATGTGGATGTGCAGTAAGGTTTCGTAATTTTGATTTTGCCCGGGGGATCAAATTGGGGTGGAAAAATGACGTTTTTTGTGCAAAAAGTCCTGTCTTTCCTGAAGTCCTCCTTAATGTTACTCAGAAGCCTAATCATCTTTTAGGAGAGTTAAATATTTTGAAAATTATGTAAAACATCAACGTTAAAGGGTAAAAAAGCATCACATGCTGGGAAACACCTTGAATTTTTATGAGTAATTAATGTACATGTCAAATGTGAGAGTCATATCTCATCTCAATCAAAAGTTATAAGCAAATGCAACATTTTTGAAAAGTAGGTTAGGCTTCAAGGTCAAGGTCACAGAGTAAAAGTCATGATTCATTTGGAAAGGTCTTATCACAGGTAATAATATACATGCATTATAATATGAATGCCCTAACTTTTCTCTTTCAAAATGATGAATTTATAACAATTTAATTTTTTTGCAAGTAGGTCAAACTTCTAGGTCATATGTAAAAAAAAAAAACATGCCATTCTCACAGGTAAATACTAGTACATAAGTTTAATATGAATGCCTTGTCTCTTCTCATTCAGTAGATATGACCGTGATGACCAAGGTTAATTTTATTCAGACAGAAGGACAGTCTGACATACAAATGTACATATTTCTATATGAATTGCATGGGTAAAATTGGCCCAGTGGTTCTAGAGAAGTTAAAAATGTAAAAAGTTTTCAGACAAACAGATGGACGACATGTCACGACAGACGTTATATGATAAGGAAACCAGAAAAGCTCAA
The DNA here is from genome assembly GCF_032062105.1 of Saccostrea cuccullata. NCBI lineage: Eukaryota > Metazoa > Mollusca > Bivalvia > Ostreida > Ostreidae > Saccostrea > Saccostrea cuccullata. Next base: position 27,421 of record NW_026940109.1, read on the forward strand.
ATGAGTGTTTTGAAAGGGTTACAATATGGTTGCAGTATTTGAAAAGCTGTTTTTTTTCATGCAGAGATATGCATGACCAACATATTCATATTTTATATTTTCTTTAGTAATTTGTTTGTTTGTTGTGAATATCTCTCTCGGGAATTTTTCCCTCATATGGAGACACCACCAAATAATAATGAGGACAAGATGTGTTTGTGAAACCACTGATGTCCCTGTATGGAAGCCTATGGCGAAGGTTGAAGTTTCTCAAATATATATCAAACTCAAAGGTCAAGGTCAAAGGGTTCAAATTGTTGGTATCAGAAAAAAGTCTTGTCACAAGGAATGCACATCTGAAATAAGTAATCCCTAGTACCTTGTGTTCAAAAGTTAATTGCCAAGGTTAATTTTTCAAGTGGTTCAAACTCTAGGGTCAAGGTCAAACATATTTATACCTGTTGACAGTTCACAATGAATACACATGTTAAGCATGAAAGCCCTAGCACCTACTGATCAAAATTTAGGCCAAGTTTAAAGTTGGGTATTTTTCTTGTAAAAATGTATATCCTAGGTCAAGCGATCAGAGGTAAAAATTAATGGTACCCAAATAAAAGGTCTTAATTGTCACAAGAAATAAACCTATAAAATGTGGAAGCCATTTGTATAGCCCATCCCACTTAAAACTTATGGGCAAGGTTATAATTTCTGCAGACAAATAGACAGACATGATATAAACACAAGAAACAAAATACATGTATGTACATAATTAGTCAAATGGAAAAAAAATATACTATTTAATTGGAATAACAAAATAGATTGTTATTTCACGGACAGGGAGTGGGTAGGGAGATTGGACCCTCCCCTGGAATTTGCTTTGTTATTTAAACAAGACTATATACTGAAGCAAATAAAAAAATGACTTTGGACATCCTCCCCCTAACTTAGAAAACATTGACCCCACTATCATTGTTTTTATTTTGTTTATTTGTTTTCAGTTTATGAGTTTTTTTTCTCCTGCTTGTCAGGAAATTCTGGGCATGAATTTTTTGATTGAGATGTGAACCCCCCTCCCTACTCCCGAAAAAAAATTCTGGATACGCACCAGTATTGGCAGTAACTGAATGTAACATCGACAACGGGAGATAACTTCACAATATGAAATTCGTCTAGTGTGGCATGCGATGATCTTTGACCCTTTTTGAACTTTAACCTAATCGTTTGGGTTTATTTTACCCCCCACTATACTTAAACTTGTACTTACCGACCTCCATAGGTCTCGCAACTTCATGAAATATAAATCCAATTATAACACAAAATGAATTAATCCAATGCACACCACACTGCAGCATTTTCTAATGCTATTCCATTCGGAAAACCTTCGTGCCGTCGATTCCGTCACCTTATCAGATGAAGTGGGAATCGGCCGAGGTGAACCGAATGGAGTTTAATCTAAAAATATGATAATGGGTGACGCAACGTGATGTGATGTAGAATTTACATGTCAAGAACAAATTTTAAATTAATTCATAACAAACAATGTTTTAACAAAACTGTTCCATCTAGCCTATTCCAAAAGTATGTACTGTGTGATTGTGGTGTCGGGGGGGGGGGGGGGGGGGGGGGGATTAATAAATTTAAAAAGGTCCTATTATGAGCAAAACATTTATCAAAATCTAATTTACATCATTAATAGAATTCAAACTGGTATATAATGAATTAAGCATGTAAAATAAATATAAGAGGTTCTGAGTTATAGGTCACAGGGAGAATTTCATATTCAATTTGATCAATACATATAAATTACAGGCACGTAGCAACCGGAGGGGGGGGGGCTGCCTGTACTATAAGAAAATGTCCATTGAAAAGATGGTTGCCCCCCCCCCTTTTACCACAGTATATACATAGCAAGGAAATATGGGAAAAAAATGGAAGTGAAAGTAATTTTGCCTTGAAAAAAAGGTGGCCACTACCCCACCCCCCCACCCCATTTCATTTTTTTTTTTGCTTGTTAATTTTTTTAGGTAAGTAAAAAAAATTTCTCAGGTTGTCCCCCCCCCCACTTTCAAAAATGATGCTACGTGCCTGAATTATATAGAATTAATTTGACTTTTTCCTTGGTAAGCTGCCCGTAGGATTGTGTATTTAGAGGCAAACACCTTAGTGCGGGTATTACTGTCTCATGACAGCATCTAGTTTATTTATTAAAAGAGGGTTGCCTATCACTGTCTTATGTGACGGCTCCAGTTTGTTTTTCTTAATCTTCCCAATATCCAATGAAGGTTGGGAAGATCTGTTTATTTATTTATAAAAAATGGTTGCCTTTCAATGTCACAAATGTTGAATTTTATTATGACCATGATGAACTGACCTGTTTCAAGCTGACACTTATAATATGATAATAATTTGGCAACATGCATTTTGAAGAGTTCAATTACAAATGATAAAAATGAAAAATTAAGTATGTTTGCTCCTAGCTACCATTTGTTTATTGCTGAGTGGCAAAACATTATCTATTCTATTATATTATCACCTATGGCAATTACAACTGCTTGGACTAATTGTAGAAAAATGCCACCAAAAAGAGGAAAATGTGACGGGTCCAAAACCACCCAGGAAAATGAGGTTATGCAGTCAATCGGCTGAACTGCTCCCTGTGGATTCAACTTTGGGCAACTCAGTTGATGCCAATTTATCATTGACTCAAGTGTCCGCTCCAAAAAATCAGCTGGCAGCCGCAATCTTAGAAGCATCAGGCCTTGACTCTCAGCAATGCTTCTACAAACAATATTGCATCAAAGGCTGCACCACTGCACCACAGACTTCGATTACCTCTTCTAGTGATTCAAGTTGTTGCAATTTGGTAAACACACGATAATACTTGCATTGTTTTTCAGGTGAGTCGGTGGCAGATACATTTAACAGTAACAACAAATGTTTACTTCTAAATTTCCAAGAGGAAAATATTCTATTTCAGATAGAAAATAATGTTATTCAATTAAATCCTCAGTCAAGTAGTATTAATTGTAACGGAGACCATTGCAGATGTTCCCTAAATTCTCCCCCAAGATCCTGCAGGCTCATTAAATAAGGCAATCCAGTATATTAGTCATTTTAGGGTTTACACACGCGCGCAAGTACATGCATATACATAATGACCAGATCAAATTGTTTACACATTTAATGCATTTCTTTTAAAAGCAATTTATCAGAAATATTTAAAATTGGCTATGTTAAATATATCTGTCAAGTTACTCAATTCGTGTCCTTCCACGTGCATGCATGCATGTCATCTTGAGAACACTTTTAAAAGTGTTATTATATACTGATTTTTAAATCATTTCATTTTCAAAAAATACACATATAGATATTTATATTATAAATATATCTAGATATTTTGGCGACATAATGTATATCAGTAAATGAACACAATTTGTGGAAAATGCGGTTGTGCAATGTGACTTACTAGTAAATGAAAATGTATTACAGTTAATCAAGAAATATGGGAGAAAGGCACTTATGGCTTAGCTAGACATAGGAAATGGTTTTAGAAACATCCTAATGCACCTTCAGACTATCATTTGAACAATCAATATTATTTGGTAAATTTTACTCAGTTATTTGAGGTTTTAAGCACGTCCTTGCAATGGTTTTTGTTTAATAAATATCAGGCCACTATCTCAAAAATGTCTCTCTATTTAGAAACTTTTAAAGTTTATGTTTGAGAGTATGATTTTCCTCTAAAGAATGAAAACTGTATTGCCGACAACTTGTTTGACTATATATGGAATGAGATAGATTCTATTCCTAAGGAAAGTAGATTATCTGAAGACAGATACTCATAGATGATATAAATTTGCTTGTCAAGTGGTCACACCTGGTCGTGCCTTGTTTGAGACTCTTAATAGATTTGACTTGTGTGTCCAAAACACATCATTACATAAAATCAACTGCTAAGGCATTAGAGCAATGTAGCTTTTTAAAGATTATTTTTGTGGCAAGTCAATATTTTATCAGGATTAGTGGTATTCTATACAGAAGCTGCATTTATATACAGATGCATCAGGTGCTTTGGGTTATGAAGCTGTATATGTTTCAAAATGGTCTGCTAAATCTTAGTTAGATGTTTATACAGATTTATGTTAGAGTTTTCCAACCATCTTGCTAGTAGAATTTTGTTTCAGTATTTCAGCTATCAAAAATTCTCTTTTTTGCTGATAATATAGCTGTTATACCTTCAAAAAAAAAATGCTATTTAGGATTTATTTACTCAGGGTTTAAACCCGTCCACGATTAATCCACATATTTCTGCCATAAGTTACGTTCCTAAACATTTTTATAGATGACCTTAAATACTCATTTATGGTGAGGAAAGTCCAGATCCTAGCAAGAACTGTTGACACTAGTCTTCCAATTACAAAATTTTAAACCCATTCTTAACAAATTAGTATCTGACTTACATCACACTCTCCAAAAGCAGATTCAAGAACCATACTATCAGCAGTCTTCCTTCTTGCCTTGAATGCTTTTATGAGCTTAGGAGAACTCGTTCATGTAAACAACACATTCAACATTCAAAGACAAGCCATAATGTTCTATGATGATAATTCAGTTTAGATCACACTGAGGTATTCCAAACTATGAATGATAGGCATCCAGTGATACTTGTAACTCTAACATCAATAACTTAAATTGCCAATTTTGTCCAGTTCATGCCTTAAAAGCATACAATACTCAGCATTAACACACATCTGGTCCTTTATTCAATTTCAAATCTGATGAACCAGTTAGGCACACTCTGTGGCATCCCAATTGAAACATGCAATAAGTTTTGACTGATCATTTTACTTTGGTGATAGTTTTCGCGTCTGTACTGCTAGTGGCAGCTAACAATGGTTTATCTGAAAATGAAATCCAACAACATGGTCGTTGGCACTCAAATACAGGTAGAAATTACATTAAAATAAATGCCTTCAGGTTTTAAATACCACACTTGTTATTAAAAATTCCTAACTAAATGTTCCCCTTATACATGTATACTGCCAACGACTATCGAAAGTCAGAGAAGTCAGCAAATGGCTGTTTTCTTTACAGAATTTAATAAGGATCTAATAAACTTTTACATCCATTTCAGTAATTAAATGTATAAATCAAGTTTATGAGGTCAGCAAATGGTTGCTCCGATAAATTATGAGTCTTAAAAGCATCGCATCAAATGAAATTAATTTCCACATTTGTGTTAAGAATTCAAAACTAAATGCTCCCCTTATACATGTACAGCCACCGATTATCGCAAGAGAGAAGTCAGCAAATGGCTGTTATTCCATCCAAAATCTAATTAGGATCTGATAAAATTTTTACATCCATTTCAGTAATTGAACGTATAAATCAAAGCTATGAGGTAAGCAAATGGTTGCTCCGATACAAAATTTTAAAAGCATCACATCAATACGAAACAACAAATTTGAACCCTACGAGGTTAGTATATAGCTGCTTTAATGAAACAGTAATTCGGTCAGTGATCTTGCAAAGTGTTCGCTGTGAAAATTAAGTGCTAGCTCGTTCATTAGATGATCATTTTACTCTTCAAATTGCCCTTAAATTTGCAAGTTAATATACTTGAGGACAGCATACAGCTGCTCATAAAATCCATTATTAGACAGTTGAAACTCAGCTTGGAGTTTGATCTTGAGAATTGTGTATCAGGTCAGCATATGTCTGTTTACAAAATTGTATCATTGTCATGAGCTTAGAAGTTCGAAAATTTGTGTATGACATCAGCATACAGCTGCTTATAAAAACTGGATGTTAGTTGGAGCTCCGCAGGATATTGTGCATAAGGTCAGCATATGGATGTTCATAAATTATAAATTGTAGTAATGAGCTCATGATACTTGGGTTTATTTCTAAATATTGCTTATGAGGCAGCATATGGCCCATTCTTTAATCTCGTTAAATGTAAGTTACTCACAGGTTTGGTAACCTTTATCCTTTATATTTTGTTACTTATTCAGATATAACTCTGTCTACGTGGTTTTTTATTTAATGTTTATGCTTATTTAGTCACTACAGGTACATGTTATTCACTACACAATGTTAGTATCTGTTAAAAAACACATGTTTTTCAACAATTAAAATTGAGCAGCATATAATTCACGAAATGCCTTTCCTTGGGTGGCGCTGCATGTGTCATGCAAGCATTTAGCATGCTGCGTGGCCTCTTTGTTCACGCCACCTTATTGTTACACAAACTTGGTAATCATTATATAACAATAGCTGGGATAAGCACTAAGTCGCAATAGTTCATATCTTAGTAGAAACAATTCATTATTTGGCCTTATCCCAACTATAATTTACATGATTGTGTGTAATATTGTGTATTTATGTGCTTTTGTTCACTTTAGTCATTTATCTGGTCAATAAATGACATTTCACTCAACTCAATTTCTCGTGTCTTCTCTATTGTTTCAAGCAACAAGAACAAGCTACGGAAAGGCTTTTCATATTATGAGATTTACTTTTATTAGTGGAAAAGTTGTGGATATAGACATTTATATATCAGATACTTAAAACGTCGTATTTATTAACGAACATTGAATGCTTAAATACTTTTTTATCTTTACAATACATAAACAGAAAAATTAATTGACAAATATTAAAAGAGTGAAATGCGACTTTTCCGACTTAATAATTATAAATCACTGCTATTAAACTCTGTGTGTACTGTTTCTAATAGTAACAAAAATAGGTTTAACTCGGCAAATGAATTATTAAACCTTAAAAATTATTTGAGACTGACCCGGTAATCTCATATGAGGAATATTTGAAGGGCGGGATGTTGAAAGTCCTTAACCAATCTAAAATTAGATAAACAAGATCTAACCAAAAAGCCAAATATAACATTGAATTCTTAAATAAAGTTATACATGCATATGTATGGAATGAAATCGATTAATACTATCGATGATACTTTATTGGTTAAGGAAGGGGGTTGAACTGCTCTGTAAAGCGATACTGAATGTAAAAGATGTACTTGATATGTGTTATAAATTTGAAATAAGAAATATTTCGTTGTTATTTACAAACACTGATAAAGATGTCTGGGCGAATAATTAGGATAATTAGGATGAAGATTGCTCAATTGTTAAGCCTATTACCTTGAAACCTTAATCCAAAACATTTGCAATATGTTTTACTGTGGTGTCCGTCATTCAATTTCATTTCTCAGTTATATATACTTAACATGTCAATGATCTTTACAAGCTGCAATGATACACTTTGTTTATTCCGACATATACATTTTTAATCTCTCTTCCCCATGCAAGTCGGATAAGACAGGTTTTATGCAATAAAGATGTTAAGATGTTTATAAAAATAGGTATATTTGATTTTCATGTTTTGCAGTACCATACGTATAAGATTATGCTTATCTAAAATATACCCTTTTCTTTCTCCAACCATTCATGGCAACATTCATCATGAGCTGCTATACGAGACCACTTTTGTCCCAGAAACACATTTTGAATCTTTATCATTAGTTCAGGAAAAATATTTATTCAATTTACTAAAAGTTCAAACTTGTAGTCTACATTTTTTTTATTTATGTACCATGGTCTACACATGGCATTACAGTATAGAGAAAAACTTAACACATAATATTATATCGATATTTTTGTGTCATTACTTAAGCAATGAATCATTTTTTTTTTTTTTTTGATAGATGTAGTATTATCAATGGAAAGATATCTGCAAACATATTGAGTAATGCACCAGCACGTTACGAAGATTCTTTATTAAAATTCGTTTGCACAGATCTCTGCAGATAAAACACCAATTACATATTATAACCATTTGACACCCGTTCTGTGTTATCGAGTTCTGAAATAAAAACGAAAAATTGCTGTATCGATATAAGTTTACTATGACGTATCTTGTGCATTCAAAAGCAGAAAAATCTATCTGTTTTATTTTTCAAATGATAATCTGTAGCAATAAAAGATATTGATCTTCAGAAAATATGATTTTTTTTACTTTATGCTCATAATCTAGTATCATTGCGAATTTAGTATCATTGCGTTTCATGCCGCTTTTAAAATTAAAGCTATTTAAATATATTCATGGCATAGTTAGATTTGTAGAAAGAAATATTCAGCACGTCTGACTACAACTATTTAGCTCATTTTCTCCATGATAATTAAATGTGCTCAGGTGAGCGTTGTTGCCCATGAGCCTCTTGGTTTGGTAGGACCATCTGATGGTACTATGATTTTTAAATGGTATATGTTGTCGTTTGCAAGTCAAACACCAAGGTCAAGAGATAATTAGTTTTGGTACCAAATGAAAAGTTCGTCACAATGAGTTTACATTCGAGAAATAAAAACCATAAAAGCAGGTGAAATATAAAATTCACGGAATTAACCATTCCCAAGTTATTACCAAAGTCTTTCGAAAGAAGGTCAAAGTCTGAGGTCCAAATAAAAGGATAAAAAATAAAAATATATATTTGGAATTCAAGAGAAGCTTTTACGACAAGAAATAAACCAGTAAAATAGAAATCCCCTAGCACTAATAATTCATAAGATATGGTCAAAGCTAACGTTTTTAAAAAGTGGGTCAAATCCATCAGTTCAAGGTCAAAGGTCATTACTGATGAGTATGATATCACTTTATTTAACACTTGTTATGGCTAAGATTAATTTTTTTTTTTAAATTTCTTTAAAAGTGAGGCAAAAATTAAGATCAGTCAGAATGTTAAAAATGCATGTACCAAAGGAAAAGGTTTTACAAGTGGAATACACCAGTTAAATATTAAAGCCATAGCTCCTTTATCCAAGGCTTAAATTCCAAAATGAAAATCAAAATAAAGAAAAATAAAACCAAGGATAGGTCCTTTCATATTATATACAACCGTGAAATATGCAATTAATAGCTCAAGCCAATTAAAGGCTTTAGTCAGGGCTAATTGATTTCCCCACTAACAGATAAATCAGGAAAAAAAAAACAAACAAACAGACAGATTAACCGACCGTCACGGCAAATATATTTGCCCCTTATTACGGATAGAAATTAGTGGATTACATTATTGCCGTTGGGTTTGAAAAAATACGCATTTCGCACGTAAAAGTAACAATCAGGCAAATTTAAAGTATAAATAAGTCACAAATGTAAATATAAGTAATAATGTATCATTTTTTTTTTAGTTTTATTGAGATGTAAAACGGGTTGGTACATGATCAAATCTTCCATAAAGCCCTTCAGACCAACCAGTTTTACATCTCAATAAAACTCAAAAAATGATACCTTATTTCTTAATAAAGAGCGAATATTCAACATCCCGCAAAAAATCTTTAATTTCTACTTTTCTTTCTTTCGTACTGACTTATTCGTCTCTATGAACAACTGAACTTAACAATATAAAATATATAGATCTACCTCATGCTCCCTTTACTTATGGTAAACCTTGCATCCTCAAAGAATGCAGGTTATTTCACACACTGTGTTTAATTTTACGTAACCACCATGTAAAGGAAAAGGGAACCAATGAAATCGAGTCCAAATTTACCGGGATTCGAATTTGATCTGAGAAATACCTTATTTTCTTACAGAAAATATATGAATCATGCAGCTAATAAAGTTACAAATAAAATAATGTTACAATAATATTATTCTTAAGTTAAATCATTTTAAAAAATCACATCGAATTGTATATATATCGAGATGACTTGAAATCGTACGGTATGATACCAGACTAAAGTAAGCTCATTTTATTAGGATCCCCCCACCCCTAAAACCGTTTCTACTGCAGCCACTTCACCTTCAAATAGCTAGTTCACATACACCCTCTTTTCCTCAACATCATTCTCACTTGGTTGTAATTGGACGGCTAAAATATATCAACCACTATGTGACTTGCATCATCAACCCCCTCCCCCCATATCAAAATAAACCGTACCAGAGCGTCTTACCAATAAACTTCCATTATACATAATTTAGAAAAATGAATAAGAAAATAGCATATCATGTAAAACAGTTTATCATTGATTGATTGATTTTTGCTAAACGCTGAGTCGGCAAGATTTCAGCCATCATCGGCGGCAATTTTTATCTGTTGCATGCAAAATACATCTTGTTGTTAACCTTGATATAAAGGGAACTATTTAAGGTTCCATCCAACTGACTGTAATTTCAGAAATATGTTAAAAAAATATCTCATAATGTATAAAATTCCATTCAAGTAGACTTTAGCTAGGGACATATTTTGTGGCGGAAGATTTTTTAGACGAAAATGATCAGGTTTTCCCCTTCTAAACTATAACAGTGCTTTCAATTTTGGATTCCCATTTTTCCATTGCCGGTTGAACACAAAGCTGTTTTTTTCAGTGAAATGTGTTATGTTGGATCTGAAATATCTATTAAATTATTTCTTATGAATGCTTATGAATGCTTTCAACAAAGTGTGACAGATATAGTAAATATATTCTGAAAAAAAAAGAAAAAATTGAGTCAATTTCAACGTAAGTTTGACACTTTTTTTTTTAGCAATATCTAAAAATTTACATCATATATCCCCACTTTTAATGTTCTTTTCTAAGTATTCAGGACAACTTTGATCTATTTGATTAAATTCAGACAAAGTTTTAGACTTTAAAATGATTTTCTTGCTTATTAAATTTTCAATGCCAGAAAAAACACATTTATTAGTGCAGAAAGATCAAATAATTGAATATGCGAAGCAATTTGAAACTTTTTTCTTATTCATGATTTTAATAGCCATTCTTTGAAATCACTTAATCTTCTTTGCCACGCATGGTCACTGATTTTGATGAAAGTTCACCCATGCTAAATACTTAACACCAGAAACAAGCATCAAACAAAATTTCGTTGCTATGTGTCTCTGTTGCTATGGCAACAGCCGGAAAAGTTTGAAAAATCGAGATTTTCAGCCAATTTAAATCTTGACTGTGGCTTAATAAAAACTATTAAAAGCAAACAAACCATTCTCACAAACACATGACACCTTGATGTCACTTATACTATAAAGAAACTGTTTAGAATATATCTCCAAGTAAGTGGTAACCAAGGGTACAGTTGGAATACATTTAAAAGGCTGAAATATGCTGAAAAACAATCCGTATTAACTAATGGTAGGTGTTACAAAACTCAATCAACGACTTAAGAAAAGCAATGAAAATGTTTGACATTAAGTACATAAGTGTAAGCAATATTATTCTAAAAATAACTTTTACGGTTACCATGGTAACATGGCATCTAAGATTGGGTTAATCCTACTGTCTTAAGGAAAAACATGAAAATTCAATACTGGAAAATATGCATCCTTAGAACCTTGCAACACCAAAACCATAAGAAAAATTAAGCATAATTGCTACTTTGCAGTGTTACCATGGAAACAAAGTACCAGTGATCTTAAGTGAATTATTTTTCGCTGCATTAAAAATTAAATTGCCATTTAATCAAGAAACAAATAAAAGGACTAAGCTTGAACAGTACTTATCTGTTAGAACTAAACTGAATATCATATATTGTTAAAATTTGATAAATAAAACAACACTGCTGCTATGGCTACCAAGAAGGGAAAATGTTCAATTTTGTGAACTTTATATTAATATTAAACCCTGTGTTCTAACTTCTTGCATCAACGTATAGATTGGATGATAGTCAAAATTAAAAGTCAAGTTAGCTGTTAACAAATATCAATCATAAAATTTTCGGATATACATTTAAGGGTACGTATCCAAGGAAAGAAAATATTTTCAGGTTATGAAGCATATATTTTCTGCTTATTTCAATAGCAACGCTTTATTTAAAGAATATAATCTGATTTTTTTCAAATGGGAAAACTTGGAGCACACCAACATCTTAAAAAATTAATTATTAGTTATGAGGAAATGTGCCTTTTTAAAAGCTAGGATCATATTTAAACATACATAGTGTTACTTTGAAGGCTCTCTGTGGTATAAAAGCCTAGGCAGACATTGCCAACAAAAATGAAATATCATATTTTGTTCTTGGTACAGGTGACTCTCGATGGCTCGAACTCCGATCTCTCGGAGTGAACCCTCGGTCCCGTTTTTTCCTCTATATAACTAAGCAAATTTACTCCTGATCTCTCAAACTCCTATCTCTCGAAACTCTCTATCTCTCGAACCAAGACCTGGGTCCCGTTACACATATTTTATTGATTTTACTCTCTTTCTCTCGAAGTTTGATTGCGCGAGTATACACGCCAATCAAGTGTAAAATTGATGCAGCCCGGACTTACCTTGAAAACAATGAACACATGGGGCTAGCATGGAGGTGTTAATTGGATATTTACATAAATGACACTACACCTGTGGGTTGTCCACATGTTGATAAAATTAACTAGTTATTATGGGTTAATTATAAATGAATTCACAATTTATTTGGCCTGGAATCCGAGACAATAATTTTTAGAAAATCATTTATAGACGTTCGTTTCAAAAAGTTAAGATGAAACAAGAATAGCAACAGTCTCGTTTAAAGTCATCATTTCGTAAATTCTATGGTCGATACAATGTCTTGCCTTGTCAGCAAATACAATTTATCATTGAGTCAAATGCTGACTGACGTTTTTCATACCAATTGTTAGTCCATTATTTATACACTAAATTGACGACGGATTTGTTCCGTTATTTCCTGATCATGACAACGAGTACAAGGCGGGTGTGACCGGTCGGCAGGGGATGCTCACTCCTCCATGGCACCTGATCCAACCTCTGATGTTTCGGAGGTCCCTGTTTGCTCTACTCTTATTTTGTATATTGTTGAATGGACGTTGAGATTGAATACTGTTCGTTATCTCCATATCCTTCCATAGACTATAAACTTTTATTAGATTCTACAAATAGAATCCCAGTAAGAAAAATGGCAAATATTGCACAAAAAGAAATTCATTTCGCAAGGACTGAATACCTGAATATGAAATAAGAAAAATCTGGTGTCTGTGGATAAACACTGGTGAAGGACTATAGTGATAACTTTGACACAAGCCTTTGCAGAATAGCAAAACCGATAAATGCTTTTCGGGTTTCATGTATTTATGAAATAAGAACAAATAAATATTGAAAAGCTTTAGGAATCCGTTTTAATTGACATTGAAAAACTGAATATAACAATTCTTGTTGAAATCTTTGAAAAAGACAAAAATTACCTGTTAAATACGAAAAACTTTTGAAAACGTGTTATTTCTTCATTTACATCTACTTCCGGTATGTATAATAGTAGAATATCGTTCATCGGAACTGAAAAATCCGGATTTTATTTACTCTCTATCTCTCAAACCCCTCGATCTCTCGAACTTTTCTTTCGGTACCTTGAACTTCGAGAGATTGAGAGTGACCTGTATATGTTTCAAGGCTTTTTTTTTCTTTTATTTGGGCAAATTTCGTCCTTTATTTGCTTTTTATTTTTACGTGTATGACTTTATAAAATTCAATGAATATTTTTTTTATAATTTTGAATACATTGTTACCGTAGTAACGTATGTAATACACATGTAATTGATTTACCAAACATGTTTATCATGCATTTGAGACATCTGACCTTAAACGTTTGAAAATAGTCATTGCCAATTGTTTGCTTTGCCGCAAATATTAACTACGGAGCAGCTCTAAACATGTTAAAAAATGCCATTTTCGAACTTTAAGACATGTTGCTATGGTAACTATAAAACAGAGCAACCAATTTTTGCCTGATTTCAGTTAAGGGTATCAATGACTTTTTTCATAGAGAGTTTGGAGAAATTCTGAGACTATGCGTTTCACAGCTCCTATATAAAATTTCAAATCACAACAGAGAATGGCTCTTAAAGTGACTTTTTAAAAACAGACTTAGTGTTCATTTTGTTCCATGCATTAATTGGATAAAAATATTCGAGGGAAAACGTCAAAGATATATTTTTTAATTAGATACAAATTCTAGTTCAAAAAGGTCATATTAAATGTACTATAGCGCCAAAAGAAGCCTATCGACCCCGTTTCTTGATTTGAATTTTAATTAAACTATGTATGTATGAACTAAAAAATATACTTGATAAAAAAGTTTAAGACTTTAAATATCAGGATCAAATGTCGTTAAAACAGGCACTTTGAATTCATTTTTGGTCAATGGCATATTTAGATATTCATCAGGTCTATGCCAGTTTTTTTTCCCCAGAGGAATGAAACTTTATAGCATGTTAGAAAAAGAAAACCACCCGTGTCGAGACATTTGGATATTTCAAATCAAATTTACTATGTAAATTTAAAGACTTACAAATTGGTGCTAAAGTTGCATTTTTTAAGGTGTAATATTGTATAATTGCATACGTGAATTATTGGCATTTTTAAACGATAGGTTTTCATATAATTGTTTTTTTTTCTCAGTTACATTTCTGTAAGATATACTCGTATTTTAAGCGATTTTATTTTTATGGTGCTAGTCCACGAACTTCCCGTACAGCCCTCCTATAAGATGCATCTTATACATAAAAGTCACAGGAATGTAAGCTTTTGATCAGTTTTTCAGAAGTGAAAACCATCTTAAAATTTGCAAATTTCCAGAAGAATTAAGAAAACTTTGGAAACCACTCAACTTATGCATCCTCTTGCCTCTATTTAAGCTTTCAATCAAAATTATGGGGTTTTAACAAGAATAACTTCTTGTTCTTTTAAGAGGTAGACCTTTCAAAAAGACAAATATGTTTATAAACCAGAAATTCAATGCTACATCAAAGTCTTTATGTTGACAAAAAACTCCATAAAAATCTAACTATGGTATGCTGAATAACTTAGTGATTTAACTTCTAGGTAAAAACAATCTCAATGTAAAAGAAATAAAGTTGTCAATAATATAATTTTATCCTTTATGAGAGTAAACGGACATTTTTAAACGTAGTATTCAATAAATAAATGATACAGTCAAACAAAACCGGATCTTATTTGTAAGATAATTAAACTAGATTTTTTAAGATTCATTTGTATGATAATTTAACTAGATGTTTTTAAGACTCGTAGCAGAAATATTTCCCAACTCTGTACCCAATTAAATGCATTTGAAATATTCATGAGAAACCCACTCAGGATTCTTGATAGATAGAAAGAGGATAAATGATATTTAAGCTGCATTTCCTTTAATTTTTAGAAAATTTAATTTTTCCATGAACGTCTGTTTCCCTTAGGAATGAATACACACCAAACAAATTTGGATTGAAGTTTGATAAACAGTTCATTAAATTCGACACATATTTTTAGAAATTGTTCATCAAAAGCTTTCCTCATGTTGAATTTTTTTTTTATTTTTCCGGATTTCTGAGTGGTGGGGGTTGCCTATTTGGTCAATAGTTTGTCTACAGGGTAGGCGATGGAACAGGATATAAGCAATAAGATCGATAACAAGATCATTTACCTACCAGTCACATCATATTTACCCACAATCTAATAAATAACGTCAATGTCTTAAATAAATATAGATTTAATATTATCGGAATGTAGGTTTGTAATTGATTTATTTCATAAATTACGATATACATAATATACTTACTTCCATGAAGTACATCCTTAAAAAAAATATGTTTTTACATTTTATATATAAAGATATTTAACATTTCCTGTGATAAAAAAGACAGATACTATATTTAGGACATTAAATTTTACTAATAGCATAAATACATACGTTACACGGTTTGTGTTTTATATTTTTTAAGTAAAATAGATTTTTGCTGATAGGTTAATCATGTGTCTGATTATAATTTATATTTTGTTGCCAATATTTACTGTTGAAATTGAAAAGGTTTAAAAGTGTTTCGTTTTTGTGTTATTTTCTTTTGACTAGAAACTTTCTGTAAATCGCCTCCACTATAGTATCCATGATTCAGAGGCGTGTTTTTATCAACAAATAGAAGTGGTTTGATTATCAAGAAATATACCCCATTCATACGACATGATTTGCATACCTTTGTTTATTTTACAAATGAGTAAATTTACTCACATGTGCAATTTTTGTTGTATGAACTGATATACTCATTTGCAGATTCTGCACAGTTGAGTAAATTTACGCCTGGTCTGGACAGGTGTAGATTAACTTCTGCATACACTTTGTAGCAAACTATTAGTTCATGTGTGTAAACTGTATCGTATAAACAGGCAACAGATTTACTGTATGTATTTTGTTCTGTTTATTTTAAAAATTTTCATTTTAAGTGTTGTTTTGGTTGTGTATGCAATGGAGTGTAAAATATCAGTCAGTAAACATGGTTGCTAGATTGATTGATTAATTGTATATTGTTTAACTCCCTCTCGAGAATCCTTCATTCTTACTAGCCACTCAAGGCCATTGAGTAGGGAAAGATCTTTTCTTTGCCAGCACCTGCTGCGACACGGAACCTCCGTTTATACGGTCTCATCCGAAGGATCGGACTCCACGCCCAACAATAGAATTCGAACCTGCGACGTTAGGATCAAGTCCTTATTTTGCGACTCTATAGCAGACGCACAAACCACTGCGCCACACGCCGACTTGGTGACTATAGAAGGCAAAACTCTTAAAATCAAGGAGCTATTATCCCCATCGAGACAACTTTTTTAATTGGCAAAAACAAGGGCATCTTGAACCTTTTTTGCAAACCTATGTTTATGTCTCTAGAGATATAGAGCTGTGGTCCCAAACAAGTGTCCTGTACGATCAATAAGTAGTGCCCTTACTATGCAAGTCCTTTTCTTGGGAGCTATGATAGGAACATACATCCCATCAATCGCTCGGCCCCTTTATCATTTAGCTCTTGATGACTTTTTTCTACCTTTCTGTTTTTAATTCAGGGAAGCTACTTATATATAGATTAATGTAACAGGAATTTCAATAAACTTGTGAAAGTAAGCATTCGTAAGTAACCTTGACACCTGATCTCATCATGAATGTCCAGAGGTTCCTGTTAGTTTCCTATTTACAAATTTGTATTTTTCAAAGATTTTTGAGATCGATCACTGTTAGATTTTTTTCACTCTTTTCATTCTACTGGAAAGTACATGATTATTAATAAAATATTCAAGCAGATATTTTATAATGGCCTCGCACACTTAACATACTGAATATTTCCCAACAGCAACAATATTTTGAATGGTCCTATTTCTGCAAAAAAAAGTCAACTAGTAGATGGCAAGTCGAATTTTTCTTTACACCCAACGGTTCTTCTACAACCTTTGATACGGAAGCAAAAACATTTTCCAACAATAAAGCAATATGAGCTGTATTTTTGAGAAAATTATTTTGCTATTTATATGTGTTATTATATTAATATAATTTGTATATGATTTAAACCCTTGTGATTAATAAAACCAAAGTTCTAATTGTTTCAGAAGAAATGTTTTTGTACAATCGAATATAGAGCATTTTATAAGAGATCAATAGTGCACAGGATGACAATATGTAATTTTGCTATAATTAAAGCTTATATATAAAAGTTCTTCCATCGCAAATATGAGTAACTGTAGTTTATAAATGTTCTTTTTTTTCTATCATTGAAAAACTTGATTATAAATTTGCAATACAAATTTCCCATATCAATCTTGCAGCTCATGTTGATAATTTTATTACGTTTTGCTTCTTCGAGTTTAATTTTTATACCATTCTTTCACTCTCAAGTCATTAATTAACTTGTTCCAAGAAATCAGTGAGAAAGATTTAAAAGTTGGTCTTAAAAATTAGTCTAATACTCAAACAGAAAGGAAAAACCCTTTTCTATAAAACTTCACAATTCTGAATCTGTTCATCTCCTTAATCTATATGAATATGTGAGGATTACCTTACTGTACATAACGTTCGTCTGAACGCATAGCAAATTAACTTTTACTTACCTATGTAGATTTACTTATATGTAAATTTTTACACATGAGCAAATTTTCGTCGTAGGAATGGGGTATTATTTCCAGGAATTGTTTACTTTATATTTTTGACAACTGATTGATACATCACAGTTTTCTTGTTGATTTTATATAGCATTTATGCAAGAACTTCATACCTGTTATGTATTTATTTCATTATATTCTATAATACATATGAGACTAATCTGTATTCTAAAGACTGTGTATAATTTATAATGTATAATTAATCCAAAAAAAAAAAAAAAAAAAAACAATCCATAGTATATGATTCTCTTTTGGTCACACGATCCCTGCAAAAACCCTGGCTTTTTACTTAAGGATTTAATACTGAAATCTCACAATCCATCTCTGGCTGATGGATAGTGATAGTTCTCCTGTCGTTTTTTTAATGGTTTCTTTCAGTGGCAGCCGACTTTTTATTCATCCTTTTGCTAGAAGTTCTCTGCAGTTCTCTGCGTTGCATTGACTTACAGAAAAAAACTCAATCATGTAACCTTTGTACTTCCTAAATTTGACAGGAATGGTACAAAATGATAAAATTAGTTCTCATCTGTTCGACTGTCTTCTGTGTTAAAAACTTAGCAGTGTTTTAAAGTTCCTTTCTGTAATCTAGCATAACGAAAGATATGCCTCATCGAAAATATTGAACGTTTCAGACCGTTAATGTAAACAGTTTTCTATTCACGGCAACTTTATACATACAGTGATATTAACTGCAAATAAAGTTGCTTGCGTATGCTAAAATGTATTGACAATCAAGTTTATTTCAAGATATTTCAAACTAGAAAATATTTCCAACTTGACCTGTCACAGTTGACGCTTTTACTTAGGCAACATTTCTGCCAGCTTTATGCTGTAACTGCTTTTAAAATTGCACGTGTAATTTTTTCATTACGTCTTTGCTTACCTAGTGACCAACTGTGAAATCATTATTTTCTGTGAGGTATTTATTTTTGAGGTTCTTAATGTATAAAATGAAAGACCCATGAATATATGTCTATCCTAATATCATTTTTCAAACTAAATTACTATTAAACAATTCGTAAACCATGAAATCAAGTCCTCATAAACGAATATATTTTTCTCAAACCTCGAAAATATGTGATGTAAGAGTTTCGTAAAGACGATAGCATGACGCTCAATCTTTATTTTCATCATCTGGTTTAAGAACATTACACCCGACTTGTTAACTGAAGGCTTTAACATTACACCCGATCTGTTTCTTTGTCTCTATGTGCAGATTATAATTATTTCAACAAGCCCAAGGACCATTTGCCTTTTAAAGTTAAAATAATAAGTGTGCGATTCATGTGCAACAGTAGCTATTCACCATTTTAGTTTTAACTTTATGTCATTGAAATTAGACATCATGTATACACAGTAGATAATATAAACAGGATCCGGAAACACGTTTTACAACTTATATTATTTCCTTTCTTAAAAAAAATTCACCAATCTGGGTCTCATTCATGGGCGTCGGAAGCAAATTGAAAGTTGGGGGAGGGTAAATCGAAAGTGTGTGGGTGGGTGGGGGGGATATCAACAACAAGAGGCCCAGGGGTCACAGCGCTCACCTGAGCACATCGGGCTTGAATTTACTACCCCCCCCCTTCCAGGCGTTCATCATTTGAACAAATTAAAAATCTACATTACCTCAGGATGATTCCATATAAATATCCCGGGTATCACTAATCATAGCTTTGAAGTACTTGAAAAGAAGATTTTAAAAGGTTTCCCTATATATCCCTATGTAAAACTTGGGTCGGCCATTTTGGCCCCACCCTATCCCCAGGGCCGGGGGTCATGATTTGAAAAAACTTGAGTCTACACTACCTTAGGATGGCTTCCCTATCAGTTTCATCTTTCCTGGTCCAGTGGTAATTGAGAAGGATTTTTAAAGATATTTCCTATATATTCCTATGTAAAACTTGGGTCGGCCATTTTGGCCCCATCCTTGCCACGGGGGTCATGATTTGGACAAACTTGAATCACACTACATACGGATGATTCCACATGAGTTTCATCTTTACTGGCCTAGTGGTTCTGGAGAAGAAGATTTTTAAAGATTTTCCCTATATATTCCTCTGTAAAACTTGGGTCGGCCATTTTGGCCCCACCCTTGCCACGGGGGTCATGATTTGAACAAACTTGAATCTTCACTACCTGAGGATGATTCCACATGAGTTTCATCTTTCCTGGCCCAGTGGTTCTGGAGAAGAAGATTTTTAAAGATTTTTCTTATATATTCCTATGTAAAACTAGGGTCGACCATTTTGGCCCCGTCCTTGCCACGGGGGTCATGATTTGAACAAACTTGAATCTACACTATCTGAGGATGCTTCCACATGAGTTTCATCTTTCCTGGCCCAGCGGTTCTGGATAAGAAGATATTTTTTAAAAATGCCATTAATTTTTTCACAAATTCATGATTATCTCCCCTTGGAAAAGGGCGTGGCCCTTCATTTGAACACACTTGAATCCCCTTTACCCCAGGATACTTTGTGCTAAGTTTGGTTGAAATTAGCCCAGTGGTTCTTGAGAAGAATATGAAAATGTGAAAAGTTTACGTCAACGAGGACGACGACAACGACAACAGACAACGGACAAATTTTGATCAGAAAAGCTCACTTGAGCTTACGGCTCATATATGAATTGTTAGGTCATCATGATTGTATCACACTGAATTGTAAGGTCATTATGATTGTATCACACTGAATTGTTAGGGCATTATGATTGTATCAAACTGAATTGTTACATCATTATGATTGTATCACACTGAATCGTAAGGTCATTATGATTGTATCACACTGAATTGTTGGGTAATTATGATTGTATCACACTTAATTGTTACGTCATTTTGATTGTATCATACTGAATTGTTACATCATTAAAATTATATCACTCGGAATTGTTAGGCCATTATAATTTTATCACAATGAATTGTTTGGTCATTATGATTGTATAACACTGAATTGTTAATTCATTATGATTGCATCACTCTGAATTGTTAGGCCATTATGATTGTATCACACTGAATTGTTAGGCCATTAGGATTGTATCACACTGAATTGTTAGGCCGTTAGGATTTTATCACACTGAATTGTTAGGCCATTATGATTGTATCACACGAAATTGTTTCGTCATTATGATTGTATCACAATGAATTTTTAGGTCATTATAATTGTATCACACTGAATTGTTAAGTCATTATGATTGTATCACACTGAATTGTGAGGTCAATATGATTGTATCATACTGAATTGGTAGGCTATTATGATTGTGTCACACTGATTTGTTCGATCATTATGATTGTATCACACTGAATTGTTAGGTCATTAGTATTGTATCACACTGAATTTTTAGGTCATTATGATTGTATCACACGGACTTGGTACATTATTATTATTGTATCACACGGAATTGTTAGGCCATTATGATTGCATCACAACGAATTCTTACGTCATTATGATTGTATCAGACTGAATTGTAAGATCATTATGATTGTATCACACTGAATTGTTACGTCATTATGATTGTATCACACGGAATTGTTACATCATTAAAATTGTATCACTCGGAATTGTTAGGTCATAACGATTTTATCACACTGAATTGTTACGTTATTATGATTGTATCACACTGAATTGTGAGGACATTATGATTGTATCACACTGAATTGTTAGGTCATTATAATTGTATCACACTGAATTGTTAGGTCATTATGATTGTATCACACTGAATTGTTAGGCCATTAGGATTGTATCACACTGAATTCTAAGGTCATTATGATTGTATCACACTGAATTGTTAGGCCATTATGATTGTATCACACTGAATTGTTACGTCATTATGATTGTATCACACTGAATTGTTAAGTCATTATGATTGTATCACACTGAATTGTTAGGTCATTATGATTATATCACACTGATTTGTTAGGTCATTATGATTGTATCACACTGAATTGTTAGGCCATTATGATTGTTTCACACTGAATTGTTAGGCCATTATCTATCACACTGAGTTGTTTGGCCATTATGACTGTATCAAACTGAATTGTTAGGTCATTTATTTAGTATCATACCGAATTGTTAGGTCATTATGACAGTCTCACAATGAATTGTTAGGTCATTATGATTGTATCACACTGAATTGTTAGGCCATTATGATTGTATCACACTGAATTGTTACGTCATTAGGATTGTATCACACTGAATTGTTAGGTCATTAGGATTGTATCACACTGAATTGTTAGACCATTAGGATTGTATCACACTGAATTGTTAGGTCATTATGATTGTATCACACGGAATTGGTACATTATTACAGTGGCTGGAACGTTATTGTTGACAAACCAATCGTGTAGAATCGTTCATGTATCGTGAGTGATCGTTCGTTTAACGTGAAAGATCGTTCGTGTATCAGACTCAATCGTGTGCGTTTTTAATCGTGCGAGATCGTGCGTTTAGAATCGTGTAAATTTCGTTTTGTAAGTTTTTATCGGAATGTTATTTCTAAAATAAGCATTTCCCTTGTTTGGTTTTCTTAATTTATTAATTAAATTAAAATAAAATGAAAAAGCGCAATTTACATAATAGAATGCGGAACGAACTAATTATCGCTCGTAAACAAGCAATATAGTAAGTCGTACAATATTTAGTTCTCGTCAAATAGCGCGATCAATATTGTGATAAACCGTACTTAGATCTCTAACGCCTTTCTGAAAAATCTGATTTAATTATTATTTACTTCTGATTGTGGTCAAAATAATCTTGAAATCAATTCATTGAAAATAAATATTTTTTTTACAAAGAAAGAAACATTTCTCAATGCTTACATAGCTAGTTAGTCGACAAATATTCATGCACACGGCATGATCTCCGGGAGTTTTGATTATCTGTGTTTATCTCTTGAGCTTATTTGTAACTAATCAATTTTAAATTTCTGCAAATAAAAAAGTTGAATAATTAGCAAGTTTATCAGACATTGAATAAATGGAAACATAAGGATAAAATTTGTAATTATAATTTAAGTCATTCAATGCTGCCATTTTTGTTGAATCGTATCCCCCTTTCTGCATATCATGATATCCAATTCAATCAAATTATACGACCCACATACATGTACATTTTCTAATAGAACGAACAAAATCCGTTTTCTTTGATCGGAGAATTACCTTAGAAATAATTATTTTTAATCTGAAATATTAAGTCTTGCATATATTTAGTTACAGAAATATCATTTTCCGTTTTTTTTCAAAGTGTATGAAATAATATTGATAATTCTTTTAAATCTTAAATAAGTATTAAGGTTTATTTCGTTTTTAAAAAAATAATTCCTAAATATTTTGAACTATTTTGAGTGAAGAAACGTGCGTTTGCGTTAACAGTCGTGCAAGATCGTGTAACGTGTAGAATCGTGAACGGGAAAGATCGTTCGTGTAACAGATTTAATGGTGCGTTAATCGTGCGGAATCGTTCGTGTAACGTGATCGTTCGTGTAAGCTGTCAACAATAACGTTCCAGGCACTGTATGATTGTATCACATGGAATTGTTAGGCCATTATGATTGTATCAGAACGAAATGTTACGTCATTATGATTGTATCACACTGAATTGTAAGGTCATTATAATTGTATCACACTGATTTGTTAGGTCATCATGATTGTATCACACTGAATTGTAAGGTCATTAGGATTGTATCACACTGAATTGTTAGGCCATAATGATTGTATCACACTGAATTACTTCGTCATTATGATTGTATCACACTGAATAGTTAGGCAATTATGATTGTATCACACTGAATTGTAAGGTCATTAGGATTGTATCACACTGAATTGTTATTGGGATTGTATCACACTGAATTGTTAGGCCATTATGATTGTATCACACTGAATTATTTCGTCATTATGATTGTATCACAATGAATTTTTAGGTCATTATGATTATATCACACGGAATTATTACATCATTAAAATTGTATCACTTGGAATTGTTAGGCAATAATAATTTTATCACACTGAATTCTTTCGTCATTATAATTGTATCACACTGAATTTTTAGGTTATTATGATTGTATCACACTGAATTGTTACGTCATTATATTTGTATCACACTGAATTGTAACGTCATTATGATTGTATCACACTGAATTGTTAGGCCATTATGATTGTATCACACTGAATTGTAAGGTCATTAGGATTGTATCACACTGAATTGTTAGGCCATTGGGATTGTATCACACTGAATTGTTAGGCCATTATGATTGTATCACACTGAATTATTTCGTCATTATGATTGTATCACAATGAATTTTTAGGTCATTATGATTGAATCACACGGAATTGTTACATCATTAAAACTGCATCAGTCGGAATTGTTAGGCCATAATGACTATATCACACGGAATTGTTACATCATTACAATTGTATCAGTCGCAATTGTTAGGCCATAATGACTTTATCACACTGAATTGTTACGTCATTATGATTGTATCGCACTGAATTGTTAGGTCATTATGATTGTATTATACGGTATTGTTAGGACATTATGATTGTATCACACTGAATTGTTACGTCATTATCATTGTATCACACTGAATTGTTAGGCCATAATGATTGTATCACACTGAATTGTTAGGCCATTAGGATTGTATCATAATGAATTGTAAGCCATTACGATTGTATCACACTGAATTCTTAGCTGATTATGATTGTATCGCACTAAATTGTTAGGTCATTATGATTGTATCACACTGAATTGTTAGGTCATTATGATTGTATCATACTGAATTGTTAGGCCATTATGATTGTATCACACTGAATTGTTAGGCAATTAGGACTGTTTCGAGCTGAATTGATAGCCATTATGATTTTATCACACTGAATTGTTAGGTCTTTATGATTGTATCACACTAAATTGTTAGGTCATTATGATTGAATCACACTGAATTGTTAGGTCATTATGATTGTATCACACTGTATTTTTAGGTCATTATGATTGAATCACACTGAATTGTTACAGTAGGTCATTATGATTGTATCACACTGCATTGTTAGGTCATTATGATTGTATCACACTGAATTGTTAGGTCATTATGATTGTATCACAAGGAATTGTTACGTCATTATGATTGTTACACATTGAATTCTGTTACGTCATTATGATTGTATCACACTGAATTATTATTGTATCACACTGAATTGTTTGGTGATTATGATTGTATCGCACTGAATTGTTACGTCATTATGATATGTATCACACTGAATTGTTAGGCCATTAAGATTGTATCACACTGAATTGTTACGTCATTATGATTGTATCACTTTGAATTTTAAGTACATTATGATTGTATCACACTAAATTGTAAGGACATAATGATTGTATCACACTGAATTGTTAAGTAATGATGATTGTATCACACTGAATTGTTACGTCATTATGACTGTAGCACACTGAATTGTTTGGCTATTATGGTTGTATTACACTGATTTTGATCATTTTGATTGTATCACACTGAATCGTTAGGTCATTATGATTATATCACACTGAGTTATTAGGCAATTCTGAGTCTATCACACTGAGTTGTTTACGCCATTATGATTGTATCACACTGAATTGTTAGGTCATTATGTTTGTGTCACACTGAATTATTAGATCATTAGGATTGTATCACACTGATTTGCTACGTCATTATGATTGTATCACACTGAATTGTTAGGCCATAATGATTTTATCACACTGAATTGTTAGGTCATTAAGATTGTATCAGACTGAATTCTAAGGTCATTAGGATTGTATCACACTGAATTGTTAGGTCATTATGATTATATCACGCTGAATTGTTAGGTCATTATGATTTTATCACACTGAATTGTTAGGCCATTATGATTGTATCACACTGAATTGTTATGTCATTAAGATTGTATCACACTGAAATGTTAGGCCATTATGATTGTATCACACTGAATTGTTAGGTTATTATGATTGTATCATACTGAATTGTAGGGTTATTATGATTGTATCACACTGAATTGTTAGGCCATTACAATTATATCACACTGAATAGTTAGGCCATTATGATTGTATCACACTGAATTGTTAGGCCATTATGATTGTATCACACTGAATTATTTCGTCATTATGATTGTATCACAATGAATTTTTAGGTCATTATGATTATATCACACGGAATTGTTACATCATTAAAATTGTATCACTTGGAATTGTTAGGCAATAATAATTTTATCACACTGAATTCTTTCGTCATTATAATTGTATCACACTGAATTTTTAGGTTATTATGATTGTATCACACTGAATTGTTACGTCATTATAATTGTATCACACTGAATTGTAACGTCATTATGATTGTATCACACTGAATTGTTAGGCCATTATGATTGTATCACACTGAATTGTAAGGTCATTAGGATTGTATCACACTGAATTGTTAGGCCATTGGGATTGTATCACACTGAATTGTTAGGCCATTATGATTGTATCACACTGAATTATTTCGTCATTATGATTGTATCACAATGAATTTTTAGGTCATTATGATTGAATCACACGGAATTGTTACATCATTAAAACTGTATCAGTCGGAATTGTTAGGCCATAATGACTTTATCACACTGAATTGTTACGTCATTATGATTGTATCGCACTGAATTGTTAGGTCATTATGATTGTATTATACGGTATTGTTAGGACATTATGATTGTATTACACTGAATTGTTACGTCATTATCATTGTATCACACTGAATTGTTAGGCCATAATGATTGTATCACACTGAATTGTTAGGCCATTAGGATTGTATCATAATGAATTGTAAGCCATTACGATTGTATCACACTGAATTCTTAGCTGATTATGATTGTATCGCACTTAATTGTTAGGTCATTATGATTGTATCACACTGAATTGTTAGGCCATTATGATTGTATCACACTGAATTGTTAGGCAATTAGGACTGTTTCGAGCTGAATTGATAGCCATTATGATTTTATCACACTGAATTGTTAGGTCTTTATGATTGTATCACACTAAATTGTGGCTCAACTGGGATATACGGATAAGTAGTCCCGATAAAAATATTTTCATACGCCAAATTTGAATTAATGCACCTTGCTTTATAATCGGATTCATGCGCCAAATTCGAATTAATGCGCGTTGTTGGATAATGAGAAGGAA
This sequence comes from Saccostrea cuccullata, assembly GCF_032062105.1. Classification (NCBI taxonomy): domain Eukaryota; kingdom Metazoa; phylum Mollusca; class Bivalvia; order Ostreida; family Ostreidae; genus Saccostrea; species Saccostrea cuccullata. The sequence continues at coordinate 54,494 of NW_026940109.1, forward strand.
ATAAGAAGATGTTTTCCAGCAGAAGACGGGTTGACAGGTCGACAAGTTGACAGGTAGACAGGTCGACGGGTTGACGGGTCGACTGGTTGACAGGTCGACAAGTCGACTGGTAGACAGGTCGACGGGTTGACTGATTTACAAGTAGACAGGTCGACGGGTTGACAGGTGGACGGGTCGACAGGTCGACGGGTAGACAGGTCGACAGGTCGACAGGTCGACGGGTTGACAGGTCGACGGGTTGACAAGTCGATGGGTAGACGGGTCGGCGGGTAGGCAGGTCGACTGGATGACCCCTAGGTTGGTTAGAGGAACAGCCCTAATCTATCATGTTCGATAACTAACCCTAATCTCTCAGGTGGGTTTTGGAACTAACCCTCATCTCTCAGGTGGGTTCTGAAACTAACCCTAATCTCTCAGGTGGGTTCTGGAACTAACCCTAATCTCTCAGGTGGATTCGAGAACTAACCCTAATCTCTCAGGTGGATTCGAAAACTAACCTTAATCTCACAAGTGGGTTTGAAACTAACCCTAATCTCTCAAGTGGGTTTGAAACTAACCCTAATCTCTCAGAGGGTTCAAGTACTAAATCTCATCTCTTAGCCGGGTTTGAATACTAACCCTTATCTCTCAAGTGGATTTGAAAACTAACCCTAATATCTCAGATGGGTTTGAAAATTAATAAGAGGTGTCAACTGTCGACCTGTCGACCTTTGTGATAACATTGTAGGTTAACCAATAAGAGGTGTCAACTGTCGACCTGTGGACCTTTGTGGTGACACTTTTGATTAGTAAGAGGTGTCAACTGTCGACCCTTTTGATGTCAATGTAGGTTAACCAATAAGAGGTGTCAACTGTCACCCTGTCGACCTGTGTTTTGACACTTTTGATTAGTAAGAGGTGTCAACTGTCGACCTGTCGACCTTTTTGATGTCAATGTAGGTTTACTGTGGAATTGTCAAACATTTTTTGTAAAGGGGACTTTTTATGGACTATTTTTAAAAGGATTTATTTGGAGTAATAAGGCAAAATATTCCCACTATCTACAATAAAAGGAACTATTTTTAATCAAATTTTAAATTTGAAAGATGTTAATCGGTTTTATGGAACTACTTATCCGTATATCCTAGTTGAACCTAAATTGTTAGGTCATTATGATTGAATCACACTGAATTGTTAGGTCATTATGATTGTATCACACTGAATTTTTAGGTCATTATGATTGAATCACACTGAATTGTTACAGTAGGTCATTATGATTGTATCACACTGAATTGTTAGGTCATTATGATTGTATCACACTGAATTGTTAGGTCATTATGATTGTATCACAAGGAATTGTTACGTCATTATGATTGTTACACACTGAATTCTGTTACGTCATTATGATTGTATCACACTGAATTATTATTGTATCACACTGAATTGTTTGGTGATTATGATTGTATCGCACTGAATTGTTACGTCATTATGATATGTATCACACTGAATTGTTAGGATATTAAGATTGTATCACACTGAATTGTTACGTCATTATGATTGTATCACTTTGAATTTTAAGTACATTATGATTGTATCACACTAAATTGTAAGGACATAATGATTGTATCACACTGAATTGTTAAGTAATGATGATTGTATCACACTGAATTGTTACGTCATTATGATTGTAGCACACTGAATTGTTTGGCTATTATGGTTGTATCACACTGATTTTGATCATTTTGATTGTATCACACTAAATCGTTAGGTCATTATGATTGTATCACACTGAATTATTAGGCTATTATGAGTCTATCACACTGAGTTGTTTACGCCATTATGATTGTATCACACTGAATTGTTAGGTCATTATGTTTGTGTCACACTGAATTATTAGATCATTAGGATTGTATCACACTGATTTGCTACGTCATTATGATTGTATCACACTGAATTGTTAGGCCATAATGATTTTATCACACTGAATTGTTAGGTCATTAAGATTGTATCAGACTGAATTCTAAGGTCATTAGGATTGTATCACACTGAATTGTTAGGTCATTATGATTATATCACGCTGAATTGTTAGGTCATTATGATTTTATCACACTGAATTCTTAGGCCATTATGATTGTATCACACTGAATTGTTATGTCATTAAGATTGTATCACACTGAAATGTTAGGCCATTATGATTGTAACACACTGAATTGTTAGGTTATTATGATTGTATCATACTGAATTGTAGGGGATTATGATTGTATCACACTGAATTGTTAGGCCATTACAATTATATCACACTGAATAGTTAGGCCATTATGATTGTATCACACTGAATTGTTAGGCCATTATGATTGTATCACACTGAATTATTTCGTCATTATGATTGTATCACAATGAATTTTTAGGTCATTATGATTATATCACACGGAATTGTTACATCATTAAAATTGTATCACTTGGACTTGTTAGGCAATAATAATTTTATCACACTGAATTCTTTCGTCATTATAATTGTATCACACTGAATTTTTAGGTTATTATGATTGTATCACACTGAATTGTTACGTCATTATATTTGTATCACACTGAATTGTAACGTCATTATGATTGTATCACACTGAATTGTTAGGCCATTATGATTGTATCACACTGAATTGTAAGGTCATTAGGATTGTATCACACTGAATTGTTAGGCCATTGGGATTGTATCACACTGAATTGTTAGGCCATTATGATTGTATCACACTGAATTATTTCGTCATTATGATTGTATCACAATGAATTTTTAGGTCATTATGATTGAATCACACGGAATTGTTACATCATTAAAACTGTATCGGTCGGAATTGTTAGGTCATAATGACTATATCACACGGAATTGTTACATCATTAAAATTGTATCAGTCGGAATTGTTAGGCCATAATGACTTTATCACACTGAATTGTTACGTCATTATGATTGTATCGCACTGAATTGTTAGGTCATTATGATTGTATTATACGGTATGGTTAGGACATTATGATTGTATCACACTGAATTGTTACGTCATTATCATTGTATCACACTGAATTGTTAGGCCATAATGATTGTATCACACTGAATTGTTAGGCCATTAGGATTGTATCATAATGAATTGTAAGCCATTACGATTGTATCACACTGAATTCTTAGCTGATTATGATTGTATCGCACATATTGTTAGGTCATTATGATTGTATCACACTGAATTGTTAGGTCATTATGATTGTATCACACTGAATTGTTAGGCCATTATGATTGTATCACACTGAATTGTTAGGCAATTAGGACTGTTTCGAGCTGAATTGATAGCCATTATGATTTTATCACACTGAATTGTTAGGTCTTTATGATTGTATTACACTAAATTGTTAGGTCAATATGATTGAATCACACTGAATTGTTAGGTCATTATGATTGTATCACACTGAATTTTTAGGTCATTATGATTGAATCACACTGAATTGTTACAGTAGGTCAGTATGATTGTATCACACTGCATTGTTAGGTCATTATGATTGTATCACACTGAATTGTTAGGTCATTATGATTGTATCACAAGGAATTGTTACGTCATTATGATTGTTACACACTGAATTCTGTTACGTCATTATGACTGTATCACACTGAATTATTATTGTATCACACTGAATTGTTTGGTGATTATGATTGTATCGCACTGAATTGTTACGTCATTATGATATGTATCACACTGAATTGTTAGGCCATTAAGATTGTATCACACTGAATTGTTACGTCATTATGATTGTATCACTTTGAATTTTAAGTACATTATGATTGTATCACACTAAATTGTAAGGACATAATGATTGTATCACACTGAATTGTTAAGTAATGATGATTGTATCACACTGAATTGTTACGTCATTATGATTGTAGCACACTGAATTGTTTGGCTATTATGGTTGTATCACACTGATTTTGATCATTTTGATTGTATCACACTGAATCGCTAGGTCATTATGATTGTATCACACTGAATTATTAGGCTATTATGAGTCTATCACACTGAGTTGTTTACGCCATTATGATTGTATCACACTGAATTGTTAGGTCATTATGTTTGTGTCACACTGAAATATTAGATCATTAGGATTGTATCACACTGATTTGCTACGTCATTATGATTGTATCACACTGAATTGTTAGGCCATAATGATTTTATCACACTGAATTGTTAGGTCATTAAGATTGTATCAGACTGAATTTTAAGGTCATTAGGATTGTATCACACTGAATTGTTAGATCATTTCGATTGTATCACACTGAATTGTTAGGTCATTATGATTTTATCACACTGAATTGTTAGGCCATTATGATTGTATCACACTGGATTGTTAGGTCATTAAGATTGTATCACACTGAAATGTTAGGCCATTATGATTGTATCACACTGAATTGTTAGGTTATTATGATTGTATCATGCTGAATCGTGGTGTTATTATGATTGTATCACACTGAATTGTTAGGCCATTACAATTATATCACACTGAATAGTTAGGCCATTTTGATTGTATCACACTGAATTGTTAGGCCATTATGATTGTATCACACTGAATTGTTAGGTTATTATGATTGTATCATACTGATTTCTTAGGCTTTTATGATTGTATCACACTGAATTGTTAGGCCATTACAATTGTATCACACTGAATTGTTAGGCCATTATGATTGTATCACACTGAATTGTTAGGCCATTATGATTGTATCACACTGAATTGTTATGTTATTATGATTGTATCATACTGATTTGTTAGGCCATCATGATTGTATCACACTGAATTGTTAGGCCATTTTGATTGTATCACACTGAATTGTTAGGTCATTATGATTGTATCAAACTGAATTGTTAGGCTTTTATGATTGTATCACACTGAATTGTTAAACCATTACAATTGTATCACACTGAACTGTTAGGCTATTATGATTGTATCACACTAAATTGTTAGGTCATTATGATTAAATCACACTAAATTATCTATGTTTTTTTTTTTCTGTTTGCTAGATCATATGAAGGAGCACAATGTAGGAGTGACCGTTGGATGAGAAAACGTGACGTCATGCCTACTTGTTACCAATATGTCTTGCAGTTTGTACCAAGTATGTTTGTTTCTTTGTTTCTATGTGCAGATTGAGCATTATTTCTACAAGCCCAAAGACCACATGCCTTTTAAGTTAAAATAACGAGTGTGCGATTCATGTGCAGCATTAACTAATCACCATTTTAGTTTAAACTTTATGACATTGAAATTAGACATCATATATACACAGTAGATAATACAAAAAGGGTCCGAAAACAAGTTTTACAACTTTTATCTCAGATAAGTGCATATAAAAAACATCAAGTATGTATCTAATAAATTTTATTGTGGCGAAAATTGGGCACGGCTGTTTATCCAGAAAAACAAATTATGAAAAGCTATTGGTGTCCCTGGCAACACAACAAAGCAAATATTACACATTAAATATTCAATCTCAGGTTCAAAGTTCAAAGGTTTAAGTTCACAAGCACTATATCAGAAGGTGGTAAAAGCCTTGACCCTGGGAGGTGCAGATATTTATATTTCTTTATATTTAGTACTTATTTATGTATATCTAAATCCAAAGTTTACTTTTCAACTTTCATGACTTACATGACTGCATATAAGTATAGTTACTTAGTGCCGCTCGTTAACGCACATCTCAGCTGGAAAGAAACGGACAGCCGTACCAGATACTATAAATCCACATTATTGTTCAATGTTTGCAGTTAGAGGAAAATTATTGGCTCCTGGAAATGGTGCATGACTTGCTCTTGGTATGAATCACTTCCTTATAAATGGCTGTTCTTCGCATCACTTTCACATTAAATGTCTTGGAAGTCCAGAATGCTGTGAGTCCACAAAGATACGTGTGGTTCAATCCCCCTGGCAATGGCTGTTCCCTAAGATCCTGGTTTCATCTCGTAAATCATGTCATGATGAGCGTGATATTCACTGTACATCAGTCTTTGTCTGAAAGCATAAAAAAAAAACAGAAAAGCAGTATCTATTCTAAATGGGTGAGGTGGGTGGTTGTTATAAATTAAAAATACACAATAACAAGCTGGAATATTTTTACCGACCCAAGATGATGCTGGAATATTGAAAAAGGAAGTTGCAACCAAAGCGACCTCAGGTGTTTTTTTTATTAAAAGGGGGGATAATGAACTAAAATATTTGACAAGAACGATAATCACTAGGAATAAGTACTGAGATTTAGGTAAAGCATTTAAATATGTACTTCCTTCGATAAAAGCAGCTAATTCACAGTGAATTAGCTTTGAATAGTATTTATCCGTTTCCTTTAAATAAATCACCAAATCGGGTCTCATTCATGGGCGTCGGAAGCAAATTGAATGTTAGGGGGGGCTAATAGAAAGTGTGTGTATGTGAGGGGATCAACAAATAAAGGTAAATCCAAATTACCACTGTCTATCTATGGTTAAGGCCCCCTTCCTCCGGTATCGACTCCTATGTCATTTTAACAACATATAACGATTCTTTAATTTGAACATCTATCGTATGTACTATTCATTTTTTAAAAAAAAGTTTTAATGCGCTTAAAAGCATTCTTATAAAATTCTCTTTTAATTGTATTTAACAAATGTACGTCTCTCTAAGATTCAAAAGTAAGTAAACCAATGATGATATATTGTGTTACATTAACATTTAGAGGCTGATGTACCAAAGCTGAAATAAATCAATAAATTCTTAAAAATGTCTTAGAGTCAGATATTTTCTACTTTGAATTTTACAAAATTCCTTATTACTAATTTCATTCAGTTTGAGTTGATAGCTAATAAAAACACTGTACAATATCATAACATAACAGGCAATAACTAAATTAAAAATAGAACACCTTTCATTGTTAAATTTTAAATTGCAATTTCAAAATAAACGTTTTTGACAATTCATGAAAATTCATATGAACTTCAATAAAATCGATACTTAAACAATAATGAGATCTAGAATACGTAACAGTTAGCCAATCACTTTTCAGATATTGATTATGGTACGATATATATATATATATATATATATATATATATATATATATATATATCTGGCTGTTGAAAGACCATTTAGCAGAATTTCACAGATTAGCATGAACGCGGCAGAGTTTTTTTTTCGCAAAAAAAAAAATAATGAGCAATCAGTGGGTTATCACTTTAATTGTAGGCTTCTTAGCCTTATCTAAAGCTACCTTTATTTCTAAGAAATATACAGCGAAACTCGTATTCAATGATAAGAAGTCAAACTATGAACTTTTCGGGGAACACAATGCTCATTCCTTGATCGAGTGCGCCACAATCTGTCAAAGGGAGTGCAGCTTCTTTGGCTTTAACTCACAAACGAAGAAATGCCGTACCCACAAGGAAAGTCTTACATCTGGGCTGTCTGATGAGGCCGGTTGGAGATACTACTCGGATAACGGTATGTATTTTTTTTTTAATTTCATTCTTTTAGCTTCTTTTCTTAGGTCTTTCTCGAAAGGACACGATTTTTGATCAAGTTTGATACGATAGACAGTGTTGGAAATCATAGTCATTGTAACACCCAAGAATCTACGAAATGTTCAATTTCACATACATTGTATCATGCATAAAAAGGATATCCTGATTTTTATTTCATTTTTCAACATCTGTTTCAGTGTCTAACACTGCACGAAAAACCACCTTTTGTATATCCAAAAGGTAAACAAAAGGCCACATTTCATTCACCTTTTGACACCTTTCATGCTCCTTTAATTTTTCTATGAAAGGTACAAAAGATCAAATTTTGATCAGCTTTTGGATACAAAAAAGATATCCAAATGGCCCACTTTTATACACCTTTTTTGCATTAAAATACAATATTTTATCCATCTTTTTGAGAAAAATGTTGTCTTTTTTCACCTTTTCATATTACAAAATTTGATCTTTTCTGTAACTTTTTTATTAAAAATATCTTCTTTTTTATACCTTTCAGATTTTGATAGATCTACTTTTATAAACCTTTTCAAACTAAAAGCTCATCTTTTGCAACTTTTGCAGATCTTTTGATTTAACAAAATTTCAACTTTTATGCAGCTATTTTATGTCAACAAAACCTGTTTAACCCCTAAAGCTCCACTTTAACATGGTGTTCAAAGCTTTTAAATATCTTTTCCCATGTAAAAATAAAACAGCTTTTAAATATCTTTTCCCATGTAAAAATAAAACAAAACATTCGGGCAACATTTTTCATCAGTTTAATGGTATAAAAAAAGTACTGTGATCCATCAGCTTGATTAAGGACACACATAAATTTAAGTATCATATATTAAATAATCTCATTTAAAATTTTCATACAAATAAACAGAGAAAACAGAGAAACAAAATAATAATAAAAAAAAAATTAAATAAAGCATTGAACTATCAAGTGTGGGACTTTGATGGAATATCATAACTAAAATTTAGTACGCTGATGCCTTTGTCCTAATCAGATTTATAAATTAATGATGCTGTTATAGAAGGCATATTATTGGGTTACATATACTGCCTAAAAATCAAGCAAATTTCAATAATCCAGACTGCATGTATAAAAAGGTGATTTTTCCCTATAAAATTCATTGATACAGTTGTATTAATTGTCTTCATAAACTTCAACGTTTGTTTCATACTGTCAGTGTTACAATAATAATGATATTATTTTAAAAATATATATAATAGCACTTGTTTCGAACTAAACGGACATTGCAAATTCATGGATATATCAAAGATTTCTTAAATCCCCAACTGTATAAATTTTAGGAATTCCTTATACGGATACAACAAATTATGCATATAGCGAAATAAATTTACAGCAACTGTTGTCCTATTGACTTTGTTATAACCAAGTTTTACTGTATAATTATTTACATATAATCATCTGTAATTAAACAAATAAATAAAGATCTTGTTAATTTAACCAAATTAAAAAATGGATCAAGATTTTGTGAAAAATTATTTAAATTGGGAAAAAATAAAAAAAAAAGAAAGAAAATTCTTTTACATTATAGTAAATTTTCAGTTTAAAAATGTACATTTAGAAAATAAATGATGTGTATACATACATGTAAGGTTTCTTTAACAGCAGAATAATGTAAAAGAGTAGTAGATGTAGTCATGTATTAAGATGGATTTTTCATTCAAAAATGCCAACAGAAATAAACAGAATGAAATGCTTTTCTTATTTTTAAATTTTCTTATTTTCTAATTTAATCTTTTTTTAGCATCCACAAACATTCCTCTGGAATAGTAGGGGGCTCCTTTACGTGACTACTCCCAACGTTTGCTCTTCACGGAGCAGGTCTCAAGATATACATTGTCCAAGGTACTCTTGACCTTGGCAAAGGTGTCACTCTGCCAAGATGGGGGATGAGTAACAAACCCCTCCTCACACTCCTCGTCACTGGACATGTATTCCACCTTCAATATTTAAAATATTTGCTCTGCTCGGTTTGCCAACCCTTGTTTTTCAGATGTTCTAGAGCCCGAGTCCTGGGCTTTGCTTTCTGAGAAAGATAATAAATATGAATTAAAAGCTAGCAAGAGAACAGCAATCTTGAGTACCGCCATGTATATATGAATTAAATTATGTTACATATGCAGTACTAATTCAGAGACAATATATATGTATACACATGTAAACACAATACACCTATCTGCAGTTAGAAGTAATTTTGAATGATTATTGTCATTTAAGAAAAAAGAATATGTGCTGAATAAATCATTTTATTTTTAAAGAATCATGTTTAAATGGTATTATTACCTCCTTCTTCCTCTCATACAGGACTCTCTTCTGCTTCTGATCTTGCAGCTTGTTCTTCTTTGATAAAACATGTTTTTTGGACAGGAAATATCTTTGTAGACCACCTTGATAACAGAAAATAATTATTCCTTAATACATGTAAAAAAAAATAAATCATGTAAATATAATTAAAAACACAGCTACATACATATGTTAGCAAAACACACATGTAAATTGTTCTTCCATTTAAACTTACATTGAATTATCCTCTACCCGTTCACTTGGGGGCACATGATTTTTTTCCTCCCTGGAAACCTCTCCTTCGTGCTCTTTATATTCTCCAGGACTTTGATCCTCTCCGGGATTTCATTTTGTTGCTTGAGATAAGTGTGTCAAGAACACTTCTTAATGCTAAAATGAATAATTCAAAACATTTTGTCAACCAATTTTGGATGATGACATATTACACTTTTAACTTCATATTAAAATCTGAATTTAACTTAATGAGTTGTACTGTGATATATTGTGAAAGAATGTCAAAAAACCTTGTGTCAGTACTTTATAGTGATAAAAAATATCAACTATTTACACAGTCCCTGACATTGCTTATTTTTCCTATGTAAAAAAAACCCATATATACCTATTAATACAGATCTGGTGTTGATTTTTTTTATGTAGGAAAAATGTTACTGTCATTTAGCTAGGCATTTATGTCTATTTATAAGGAATAATTAAAATAATAATTAAAATATATGTAAAAATTTAACTTTTCATTTGTATTGACTATATAAATATATATTGCTAGATAAACCCAATATTTATTTTTTTTTTCTGGAAGTATTACCTGTTTTTAATTATAATATCATACATACAGTTATATGAATTCCTATTATAGTATCAAAGTGACATAAAAATATAGAAATATCAGATAAAATAGCGTTTGACATAAAATTTAAATAAATTCTGTATATTTTCTGAAAATTTCTGCTAATGCAGAATTTTTTCTGCCCCTTGAATGATTGTAACTTATGTGCGCACTCCATACGTTATAAATAAATGAGTGCCACAGAGGGGGGGGGGGTTAAAGGAATGTCGGATCACATTGATCTACTTGCATTTACTCTCTCCACGCACACGTGTGTCGTTTTTTCAGTGTTGACTGTGTTTTCCTTTTTTCCCCTAATGGTGTTGAGAAACCTGGCGTTTATGCACTTCATGGTCGGGCATCATGGTGTTACCGTAGCTACAGCGTCCTAAAAACGAAAGTAGATAGAATCAGAAATATTCGGAACTCATCGCACTGCATCTTCCGAAAGTTTGCATTCCACATTGTTTTCGGACTTTTCGCATTTTGGAAAACAAAAGGTGAAGTTATTTTAGAAAAAGGTGAAACAGTTCGAAGACCATTTTAATTATTAGCTAATAAGTTAGAGATGATTCCCTCTGATCATTTGTTTTGAACATATACGATTTCGAAACTATTCAGCTAACATTCAACTCGAGAATCCTCTATCACAGTGTATCAGCTGTCTGCACAACTTCGATACATCATTGCGCCATGGTTCATTGTAAAAAGAAATTATACAGACGTTTCTAGGCCCAGTGAATCATATATTTGTGAGCGAAGTAAATGTTCTACAGCTGTATATTTTAGAAAAATAAAACATTTATAATGTGAAGACGTTCAACAGTCCAAATTACCTGACACTCTCGTGCACCATTTTCCTCCTCCGAAGATTCAAAGATGGGTGGCGGATATGAAAACCGGCGCCTTTTTGGTTTGGATACGTACTCCTGTCCCTGTTTTGAGGTAGAGGGTTTTTCAGATTGTTTGTTTTCACTTTTAGATCCATCATCACTATAAATTCAATGCTATCAGAATCGAAACATTGACTCATACTGATGCTGATTATATCTTGTCCATGACAAAACATTCAAACGATTGGAAATCCCGCGCAGCAAAATAAACCGGAAATTTAATTAGGCATCTATGCATCTTGCAGGAACTCCTGAAACCCCATCCCAAGGTATGACATCACCCATCCCATGTGCTTTGCAAGGGGAAAGTTTTGGTCAGGGAACAAAGGTAATATAAGATTTTGATTAAACATGAAAGCTTAGTGTAATTTTTTTAAAAAGTTATTTTTCTAGACTTAAATTTAAAATCTAAAACAATTTTAACCTGGATCAAAATATAAATAATCTGATTGATTTTGTATCGCTTTTGTACATGCAATGCATGTATCCGTGCATCCATTTTGAAGCTTCGAGGCAGCAGAAAAGCCAGAAAAAGTCCTTAGCAAGGGAATAACAAAAAGATGTATATGATTTATTATAGGGTCATTGCATATTTCTGTTATTGTATGTCTATTTGTTAGAATATCAGGACTCACAGTGGCTGTAGGTCTTGGGGGTAGGCTAGCTCAGTAAATGGAGCATTTGACAAGTTATACAGGGGTCTAAATTGATGATCCAGTAATAAATTATATATGTTTTCCTTCTACACCTATAAATGCTAAAAAAAAATGTATTCAGTGACAGAAGTGAGTCATAGACTTTGTTAATTTCAGCTGTACACATACATTGCAATTAGAATAGATTGTATTATATCAGCATGTTTATATTTTTGTGAAGCACATAAACATATAAAAAATTATTTTTATAGGTTAATTTGGGCAAACACGGAATTGAAGCAAGGAATACTGCCATAGGAAACGTGATGAAGACAGAGAAAAAAGGAAACAGTTGAGAAAAGCAAGTACAAAAAATCTCATGTCTTTGCACTGCATCATCATGTCTCACAACACTACATTACATTCTTCATCAACTGAACCATGATCACCAAAACCATCAGAAACCACTTCTACTGCAAGGAGTACTTAAAAAAACAAAAACTTAATAACATTCACATCCAATCCTCTCTATGTCCGCTTCAAGGAATACACCATGCTAAAAAAAGAGTGAATGGTATATATATATATATATATAAACAATATTTTCAAATTAAAAGGACTTATCTATGATGTATTACAATAATGTCTTAAATATAGGGATTTACATGCAGTGATGGAATCCTCGTGCCAATTTGCCATGGAGAGGTGTTTTCAGTTGAAATGATCCTCTAGCCGGGCAGATATGGAGAGGTGACCAAGACACAGATGTTTTTGTTAAACTACATTTACTTAAAGTATCTATGATATATAAATAAAAATGTCTTAAATGTAGGGATTTACATGCAGTGATGGAATCCTCATGCCAATTTGCCATGGAGAGGTGTTTTCAGTTGAAATGATCCTCTAGCCGGGCAGATATGGAGAGGTGACCAAAAAAAAAATTACAATGTATTTGTTAAAAAATTACTTTTTATAATGTGAAAACTCTTTAATGACTACTTTGTAAATCAACATCCTCTCACCAGTTTGCTGTGAAGAGGTGTTTTCAGTTCAAATAATCCTCTAGCTAGGAAGTTTTGGAGAGGTGAATAACAGTATTTAACTAAACATGCTGTCAGAGTTTCTTTAATTTACCTTTATTATATCATATCCATTTATGAACTTGAAGTAGAATCCTAACTCAGTATTAAAATATATTGACTGAAATATTCTTAATTTGTCATGGTTATATAAAAATATTTTGTTTCAAGTCACTATGATTAATTAATTCTTATTTCAATTTTGTCTTGCAGAAAATGGTATACCCGGTAACACCTTGGAATGCAGATGAAGAGCTTTTGTCGTGACAATCTTTTAAAATTATACCAGCAGAAATTTTTGTCTTGTTTGCATATTTTTTAATGCTAAGATTCACTATGTCTAAAAGAGAAATATGTGTTACATATATTTAACACGATTTAAGCAAAAGCGAGTTGTAAAGTTTAAAGTGCTTTTGTGTCCATTAAGCTTTCTATGTTTTAATGATTACACGATGTAAATATCTTGCAGTATACCTTGATTTTATCTATAAATTTGTCATTTGACAAAAAAGTAACAACAAATCTTTTTTTATTCAATTAAAAAAGTTTATTTATGATATTTTGATATGGAAAGTAAATGTTTTAAAAGAGAAAAGATGTATATTTAACTTTTCAGTGAAAAAAGGTGAATGGTGAACTTTTATTATTTCAAAAGATTAAAAAAGATGAACTTTAACAATTGTAAAAAATGGAAAGATGATATATAATCAACTTTTCAGAGCAAAAGGTGAATGATCAACTTTTAATATTACAGAAGATGAAGAAAGATGAAATTTTGTTCACCTTACCAAAATTTAAAGGTGAAAGTCAACCTTTTGATGTGAAAAAGGTGATGAAAGATAAAGGTTCATCTTTTGTAAACATTTTGTAAACTATTAAATATTATAAAAGGTGACTTTTCGTGCAGTGTAAATTGTTTATCATCTTATCTACACATGTATTCCTCTTTTACTTTTCTTTCAAATAACAAAGAATTGAAAATGATTGTATTAAATTTTCTAATATTTTTAATCATGTCCTTAATCAAAGATTTGTATCAAATAGAAAACAAGAATGATTTAGATAATGATGAACTGTTTGACATACATGGTACACATTGTAAATGTAGTTAATGTTTTAGCTCCAACAATTAACGTTCATATATCATGCAGGCATCATATATCCTCTCACTTCTTGTACATATACATTGTATGATTCTGGTATTATTATTTTTTTTTTTTTTTTTTTTTTTAGATTTTTCTAGCTTGCCCAAAGATTGCAAGGATCTTCGAGAAAACGGACAAACCATCACAGGGGTGTATGATATATACCCCTACAGTACATTAATAATGCCAATAAATGTTTACTGCGATATGACCACAAATGGTGGGGGATGGACGGTATGTTGTTTATTCTAAAATTAAAAATACATAATATATTGTAAAATAAAAATTAATATGAATATTTTGAGTTAATATCGTAATAAATGATTGTTCGAAGCTATAAATTGAATTGTTACGCATGTTAATTTTCAAAGGCCATTCAGAAACGCGTAGACGGATCCGTGATCTTTGACAGAAACTGGACGGAATATAAAAATGGTTTCGGTTCACCGGAACAGAATGTCTGGGTTGGTAAGTATAAATCGCTTTCAAATAAAAACTTTTTATCCCTTCTTAGTTTAAAGATAAAACATTCATGTGATAGGTGAAAAATAAAAAGCGTAATTAAGATTTGAATTTAAGACTAGGTAATATGTGTTCTACGATATTCACATATCGTACTTAATTGATATATATCTCAAATAATTGATTTTAAATATATCTTAATACAGGAAATGACGTAATCCATCAATTATCAAAAGAAAACTCATCATCCCTTTATGTGTCTATCACTCTCGAGAATGGTACAACGCTGTATGAAATGTATGATGGATTTTCTGTCTCCGACGAAGCTGGAAAATATCAACTCTTTCTTGCAGGACCTGCCACGGGGACCCTAGGTAAATGTATTCAGGTTTAGTTCTTAAAATTTGGTTTAAATTATGTATATCATCATGATTATTCTTTTCTGTATAAACAGATTATAAGTTCTTGAAAAAAGAGAAAGATGTGTTTTTTCTTATATTCTGCATACGTTTTTGATTCCACGCTAATTAAACATGTCTAATATTTCAGAATATCATTTGTAGGTACAATTCACATATTCAGCAGATATCGATTTTGTTATTGTCAAGTAGATAAAATTTCTAATTATACATCTTATGTACAAGGAAAAATTATGCTAATTTTTTAACAAACAAATCCAATAATTACATTTGTTCAACATTGCTTTTCAGCTTGGGTTCCTGATAATTTTTGATAATTCACATTTTAACTAATACAGAAAAAGTTTACAATAATAATAATTAAATAATAATCTGATTTTCAATGATCCACATTTTTTACTACTACTGAATAAGAAGTTTACAGTGCGTCATTAATTTTAAATGTCGACAGGTTTACGAAAATTTGATGATAAAAAATATTTGATCGGATAAATATTCAAATAAAAAAAAGCTTAAAAAGCCAAATTCAAAAGACCTTTACGCGTTTAACATTTACATTTATTTAATAGGAAATCTACCATCTTATAACATTCACAGATACACCATATCTTATCTCGTTATTTATGGTTTACTTAATATTGCATGTTATACATGTTTGAAGGCACGTTCTCGGACAAATATTAAAATTTCATTTTTTCATATTTTCTAAAATTTCAAATGACCTTTAACCCCCCCCATAATACCATGCTTAAAAGTGTAACAGGTCTGTTGTTTATTGTTACACTAGAAGGATGCTATGTGAATTGTGTAGTGTTTTGTACTTCAGTATTAAGATTAATTTGATGTAAATTAATAATTATTATCTCTGTTATATATTTTCTCTAACTGTGCAGGTACCAGTATGATAGACATCGGGGATTCAATGACTAAACTAAATAAATATTATCGCTCTACCCAGCACCTAATGCCGTCTATCTTAGAAGTACCTCAGTATTATTATTGACAATTAGATTAAAAATAAATAAATCAATTAACTTTGTGATTCTTTTTGTTTGATTTTACAGGGGACAGTATGTTAAATACAGGTTTTATTTTACCACGATCTGTCTGGGATGTTCTTCTCCACCCAGACAGAGATCACGACGAGTATAGTGTATATAAATCTACTGATCTATTTTAAACAAGTGTCCATGTATATTTTTTTTTAATTCTACAGGAGACAGTATGTATGACACCGGTAATCGTTACAGAGATCTGTCTGGGATGTCCTTCAGTACCCCAGACAGAGGTAACGACAGATCTGGAGGTAACTGTGCTGCTGACAGTAACCGTAGAGGAGGCTGGTGGTTCAACTGGTGTCACCAGGCCTTCCTTAACGGTCAATGGTCCCCGGAGTCCTGGTACAGACCATGGTATCCCACAGTAGAGTGGGGGACATCAGTGAGGGGGACCACCATGATGGTCAGACGGAACTAGGTAAACATCATTAAATCTTAATATCAATTTTTTTCTTTTTGTATCAATCTGAAACTTTCAGTTATAAAAGTTGTTTTTTTTAATAAAAAAAAATATGTAATGATACATTTATCTGTGAAGTATTAATTTAATTTTTTTTTAACAGACGAAAGATCATCCATGGATTATGGAAACCCCAAAGAGACGATTTTAAATTAATTTTTATCGCGCAGTTCTTTTTTTTAATATTTAACATCAAGTTACAAACAGTAAAAGAAGGTGGTTGAACGGTTCTGTAAAGCGAAACTGAATGTATTCAGTAAAAGATGTACTTTATATGTGTTGTAATAAATTTGAAAATAGAAATAACTCGTTCTTCTTCTTTTTTTCAAACACTGATAAATGGAGATAACTGGACGGGGAATTAGGATAAAGATTACTTTATTGTTAAACCTATTACAGTGGAACCTGTTTAATCCGACACATGCAATACTCTTTACTGTGATTTCAGCCATTTAATTCAATTTCTCATTTATAATTATCTTAATGATCTTTACACGCTGCAATACTACATCTTGTTTATTCCAACACATATATTTTAAATCTGTTCCCCGTGCATGTCGGATAAGACAAGTTTCATTGTAATAAAGATGTTAAGATATATATTTTTTTTAAATCAACTGTAATTTTTTATTGTGTTTTTTTTATTATTTCAAAACACTCTAACACAGATCGGGGATTAAAAGGTTACATTTGTAATACGCGTTTTATTTTATTTTGACGTCACAAATCTTAAAAGCAAAATTTAAGATCATTTAAATTTAATTTCATTATTTAGGCTAGAGATAATTAAGTAAGTTAGAAAAAAAATCAAATTTGCAAAACAAGACAAGGAGTTAGAAAAAAAATGTGCACCGATTCATTATTTTTTGAAAGATGTTATCGTATATTTACAACTGCTTTTGCAAATAAAAAGCAGGCTAACATTAATCAATATGTTTGCTAAAACTTTTGTAATTATGAGACTACATCTTTAAAAAATGATTCAATATGTGTGACAAGTCATTCTCCTTTATGCAATGTGTATACGATGGTTAATATACTAGTATATCCAAAAATTTGATGGACTACAACTTGAAATTTGTTATTTAATCAATAGGAAAAGTTTTAGGAGCTAATGATAAAATTTAAGAAAAGTTAGTGAAACAAAGAGGCTTATGATAAATGTTGTCGTTTGCAGGTCAAACACCAAGGTCAATATAAAAGTAGTTTTGGTACCAAAAGAAAAGTCCTCACAATGAGTCTACCTTCTAAAATAAAAACCATAAATGCAGCTATTGTTCAGTAATTATGACCAAAGTTAGAGATTTTCAAAAGTAGGTCAAACTGGATAAGGTCAAGGAGTCAATATTAATGATGCCCGTAAGAATTTTAGAAAGAATATTCAGATGAAATATAAAAGTCACGGAATCAACCATTCAAAAGTTATAACCAAAGTTTACAAAAGAAGATCAAAGTCTGATGTCCAAATAAAAGTATAAGACATAAAAAGAAAATATTGGTATTCAAGAGAAGCTCTTACCACAAGAAATGAATAGTTAACCCTAGCACTAAATATTCAGTAAATTCGTCCAAATTAACGTTTTTGAAAAGTAGGTCAAATCCATAAGATCAAGGTTAAAGGTCATTACTGTTTGTACTCAAGAGAAGGTCTTATCAAAATATGAGCGTGAGGAGTATGATATCACTTGATTTAACCGTGTAATAGCTACGCTAACATTAAAATTTTGAAAATTTCTTTAAACGTGAGTCAAACATAAAGGTCAAAGTCAAAAATACTTTTACCCTAGGAAAAGTTTTTACACGTTGAATACACCAGTGAAATATTAAAGCCATAGTTCATATGACCAAGGCTCAAATTCCAAATTCCAAAATGACCGTCAAACTAAAGAAAAAATCTATGAAATATGAAATCCTTAGCTCAAACCAATTAAAGGCTCTAGTCAGGGCTAATTGATTTCACCATTTACAGATAAATCAGGAAAAAAAATCACAAACAAACAGACAGATGGACCGACCGTCACAGCAAAATATATTTGCCCCTTATTTTTTGGATTACGGATAGAAATTTTAAAAACAACATTTTGTGCTAAAATGTTTGTATGTATGGTGAGAGAAGATCCCAATCAATTTCCTTGGGAAAATAACAAAACAATATAATGCACTGTCTGTCTTTGTGTACATGCTATTTATAGTTTATTTAAAACATGAGGATAAACCTAGATCTCTTCCGAGGAGACGAATATACAATCCGATGATGAATTTAGATCTCTTCCAAGGAGAGGAATATACGATCCGAGGATAAATCTAGATCTCTTACGAGGAGGGGGATATACGATCTGAGGATGAATCTAGATGACTTCCGAGGAGACGAATATACGATCCGACGTTAACTTAAGAATACTCCATTTAATGATTTAGAACTTTATAAACCATGCTTAATGAAATTATATAACAAAAGATAATGATTGCAAAGGTTTATTTTAATTAAAAGAGAATGAATCATTATGTAACAGAACACTCTTCATGTTCAAAATAAAATGGAGAATCCTCACAAATAAAGGGGGGTTTTAGTCCTTCTTCTCCTGTATAGTACGAGTAGTTTCTCTCTATCACCCAGCGCCATCTGCCGTCGTTATGATAAGTCAAAAGGAGGCCAAAGATTGGATCAACTGCCATCTCACCCTCATCGGTAGGATTTCAGTTCTGATACGTCACTGATGTCCGATTATCAAAAATGAGTCTTTCATTGTCATCAAATGTCAAAACATTAGCACGGAATGTATATGAACCGTTGGGTTCAACTTCTGCAGAAAAGGACAGGAAAAAAATGTATCATTCTAAAACACTTTTAACTTTGTCATACCTTGTTTGAATTAGGATTAATAATATCTTATCTAGAAAGATTTTCACTCAAATTATACAATATGCTTTAAAAGTTAAAAATCGATAAAACTGGTAATTTTCTTCGTATGCCAAGAGGAAATATCATCTCTTTGTGGAAGAGAATTCTTAGGAGATATGTTATTAAAAATTCAATATTTTGATACACTGCAAAAATGTATTTTAAACATTTTAAACTTTTTAACTTCACTCAATTTAGTGGACTGCAAGAAAATCGATAAAAGGTATTAATTTATTATGGTAAAAATTTGGAACTTTAATTTACTATGGCGAAAACTTTAGAAATTTGATTTACTTTGTCGAAAACTTTGGAACTTTGTTTTAGTTTGGAACATTGGTGAAAACTTTGGAACTTTGATTTAATATAGAAATAACCGTAACTTTGATTTACTATAGAAATAACTGTAACTTTGATTTACTATAGAAATAACTGTAACTTTGATTTACTATAGTAAGATATAGTTAACTATAATTTACTATAGTATTTGTTATTAGGGTTCCTCGGTCAACATTTAAGCATTGAATTCATATTTTTGGCTGTCTTCGGTACTATAACATACCTGGCCGTGCCGACAAATTGAATACCGCGCGTTAGCGCGGATTGATAAATTTGTCGGCACGGCCAGGTGTTATAGGACCGAAGAAAGCCAAAAATATGAATTCAATGCTTATATTAACATTCTCTAATTTTCCTTCTTCATAATTGCTTATTTCGTTAACATTTATATGAATTTAGCTTCAAAACTATCGTGGTTAATAGACGTAAAAGCCGTTTGTGACGTGAGATGACGTTGAGTGACGTTGCAAAGTTAAATTACGCAAACAAACATTGCGATTAAAAAAGTGACAAATTAATTCTTAACGCACATTACGTTAATTTTTCAGGGTTGTAGTTTTTCATTAAATTGAAATAAGACATTTTACATTTTGGTGTTTCTAGAGTATTGAAAATGCATATACTTCCTACTGTGTATTCTAACGCGCGGTGACAAGGTTTCGCATGTGTTATAGGAATTTGAACGTCGTGGATTTCTAAGGGATTTGGTAAGGAAAATTATACTGAATGTAAATATAATACTAAGGATACACAAGTCTGCATGTACAGTATTTTTTTTCAAAAATGAATACTTATATGAAGTCAATCATAAAATTATAGTTTATGGTTGCATGTATTAATTATTTTATGCCGCCATGAATGCTCAAAATTTAACGCAATTTCAAATTGATTTATCTCCAAGAGGCTTGTTTTAGTGCACATACATACCCTAAGATTCCGTTACAATCTATGTGTAGCTCGTACTTACTTAATGAAATTAAAACAGCAAATTATGTGAAAAAAATAATGAGTGCAAGTGTTTACTCTTTTTTATAAAGTTTAGATTTGTTGATGTAAATCTTGTCGACATAAATCATGTAGAGTTATCCTTCTTTAAACGTTTTAAATATTAGTTTTAATGGAAAGGGTTGATACGTATGCTTTATGTATAACGGATATTGATATTTGTAAAAGTTTAATATAGATCATAAAGTTAATTTACATTGTGAAAGTAATTAAAATAATTTATAAAGGATTCATCTTTGATTTTAACATCCTGCTATATAAGAGAGAGAGAGAGAGAGAGAGAGAGAGAGAGAGAGAGAGAGAGAGAGAGAGCACTCGCGCTCACCGACTTGTGGGGAACTCACACCTGACAAAGGACCTTTCTTATGGGGAAAGTTCAGAATTGTGGGGAACTCTCTCGTTCCCCACAAATATGGTCATGGGGTTTTTTGAATTCTACGTGTTCTACTGATAATATTTATTCGATTTGTGGTCATTTTTGAAAAAATCCCCATAAGTCCGTAAAATTGACTCGCAGTAATTTTCTCACTGCACCGTAAAACGAATGTTTGAGGATGCTGGGAAATGTTCATTCGGAACGCAGCGGAATTTAAACTGGTCCCCATATGATACCAATTTATTGCGGGCAATGGCTGCTCCGAGAATATGTGGTAAGTAGATTTTTTATCATATTTTAAAGATATTATAGGCTGAAAACTTAATTTAACTACGTAAATCATGCATGCAGTTATTTCTTACAGACGTTCGTAAAGTAACATTTAATAATGAATGCACGTAAAACTTTGGGAAAGTTTGACCCGACCTAGACCTCGGTTATTTTTTTTTTTAATTGTATCATGTTTATAGGCCTAATGGCTATCCTGTAAGAACAAACTACGGATTTATATGAATTCAGCACCCCCGGGATATGGTAAGCGTTTAAGGCTTGTCCCCATTTTTTGTGAAACGCGACTATCCTCCTCATGCCCATACAAATTATGCTAGACGGTGCGACTATCTGGTCTTTAGCTGTTTAGTGAGGCCTGTGTGGGCGAATTCATTGTAAAAGTTAATCTGACTTAAACTGTACGTGTATTTATAAACGATGTCAGTCACACACTGACTCAGTGTCAGAAATGTATCACAGAGAACTCCACCTTTTCAAAAGGTCCATTGAAATCAGTACATTTATAGATTTACGTAGCTAAAATTTCTTAGCTTGGTTAGATTATTTAACATGTTTAATTCTTCCAAAAAAAGCTTGATTTAGTTATCGTTTTTTTTATCAAGTCATTCTTCCTACTTGTATATATTTCTTCGCATGCGTTGGTTTGCATAGTGTCCATTTCCCTTCATTATCTTTCACCTGCACCCTGTTCTACATTCATCCTGATTGCCCTACTGAAAATATTTTCATGATTTTAGACCATCATTATCGATGTATCATAAGTATTTTTTTTATTTTGCTAAGGCCAAGATAAATAGATAGTGTTTCCTATTTTAACCTTAGAAAAGATAGGGTAGGTAGGTAGGAAAAACATTTTTATTTTATTTTAACATTTTATTGGCAGGCACGCTGCCACTTTCCCCCAGGATTTCACTGTCAAAATATTTCTGATTAATATGTGTAAGATATGCATTTCTCAAACATGGAAGTGATCAAGATTGGGATTTCATTTCTAATTGTAAACTGGAATTCCGAATACTGTAATATGTGTATATAATTTGGTGCTTTCAAAATTTAGCATAATCACTGGGTTGGCATAATCATAAATTAGCGCTACACATGTATGTGCGGTGTATTGTATATATTAATATGTAAATGATTTCTTAGCAGTATTCATGAATTAGTGCATTGTTGTCTGCACCAAAGCCGCTAAAATATGAAGCCTGCATTTTAAAGTATACATACAGTAGTTTACTCATGGAAAGATATTAGCAGAAAAAATATTGAGGGTCGGCTCCTATACTTCTTAG
>NW_026940109.1:82500-96606 GCF_032062105.1 Saccostrea cuccullata
TCCTTCTCCAGAAGCACTGGGCCAGGAAAGATGAAACTCATGTGGAATCATCCTCAGGTACTGTAGATTCAAGTTTGTTCCAATCATGACCCCCGGGGCTAGGTCGGGGCCAAAATGGCCGAACAAGTTTTACATAGGGATATATAGGGAAATCTTTTAAAATCTTCTTTTCAAGTACTTCATAGCTATGATTAGTGATATTTATATGGAATCATCCTCAGGTAATGTAGATTCTAGTTTGTTCAAATGATGAATGCCTGGAGGGGGGGGGGGGGTTAAATTCAAGCCCGATGTGCTCAGGTGAGCGCTGTGGCCCCTGGGCCTCTTGTTAATATTGATGATTGATTTTTTTTAAGATTTGATAGTTATTTTATTTGTTGAAAAATAATTTTTACCTGTAATGTTCATGTATAATAAAATAATGCATTTCCCAATAAGTGATAAATGTTTCCCACAAGTCAGCAATATACACTGAAGTGTACATTTATTGGTTGGGTTCAAAGGCAACATTTATATGGAAACAAAGTTTTAAGGGTAAAGCAATGGTCAATACATGTGTATTCCTCACAAGTGAACAGTGAGAAATATTCCCCACAAGTCAGCAGTGACAAATATTACCTAAAATTGTTAACTGTGAGAAATATTCCCCACAAGTCAGCAATGATAAATACAACCTACGTGAGAAATATTCCCCACAAGTCAGCAGTGATAAATATTCCCCACAAGTCACCAATGAAAAGTATAACAAGTTAACAGTGATAAATATTCCCCACAAGTCAGCAGTGATAAATATTCCCCACAAGGCAGCAATGAAAAGTATTACAAGTTAACAGTGAGAAATATTCCCCACAAGTCAGCAGTGAGAAATATTCCCCACAAGTCAGCAATGAAAAGTATTACAAGTTAACAGTGAGAAATATTCCCCACAAGTCAGCAATGATAAGTATTACCTACAAGTCAACTGTGAGGAATATTCAATAACAACATACAATTATTTTAACCCATTCTCAATCAAATTTGGGGAGTAAATTGGAATTAGCATGTCTGTCTATCTTTCTATACTATTAGGCATTACATATTGAGGGATAATGGTGGCATTATTTTTTTAGGAAATCTCACATCAACTTCCTGTTTATCTGTGCGTGTAAATTTTTATGTTTTTTTTTTCAGCAACTACTATGGTAGCAAGAAGTTTGAAATTTTTTAACACTCTTTGTCGAGGCATATCATATACCGGTAGTGAGATTCATTTTTATGCAAATTCGATGTCAACTTCCTATATATCCACGTGTCTCGAGATCTGTACGCAATTTTTGTTGCAGTTTTTTCACCAACTGACTATCACAGATATAAAAAGTGGTACATGTATCCATTAGATTGAACCCTAGCAATAAAAATCCTGAGTAGCATTCTCTACTGAGACTAGCAAGCTAACCACTATGCTACACAAGTCCTGATGAGGATTGGCATTTAAAATGTTTGTGGCCAGACTCAGTGGAACGAAAAGATGCGCATAATTTTTTAACGCAGCGTTACTCATAAGGCACGTCACAGTACCCTTGACTGCCGTTACAAATGATTACAATAACGTCACAATTAAAATGACGTCAAATTGCGCTAAAATGTTTCGCTGAACTTGCATACCTATAGACTGTATATGTTGAAAGATGGTATTTCTATTATTTACATGTTGTTTTTTTTTTTACTTTTTTTTTTAAGTGATAAACAACTTTGGAACATGATTTATTTTGAGGTATCAATTTCTTGGTACATATTCATTAATTTTACCTTGTTTTATTTCAATTTGTGAATTAAAATAACAAACACTGCAAACCAAAAGTAAACGATTTTAGTCTCTCTCCTTGAACATGTTGTAGTCTTTATACACACCTTTTTTATTGAGGACTTAAATATGCATGAATTAACAGAGTTTCCGAAAACCAAATATTTCTATCAGTCATTCGGACTGATGACTTAATGTGCTCTACCGGTCCGAAGCATATTCTATCAGTCCAAATAAATTTTAAAATATACAGTGTATATTTCATGTCAAATGTAATTCAAAGAAAAAGGCATTGAATATGTAGAAAAAATTGTGGACAAGCATTGATTAATTGTTATAATAGGGTTATGCAACTACATGTATAATTTATTCAAGCATGGCACCAGCTCACACAGGCTTGTGGCAGCAATAAAGTGACTAGCCCTATGTATATGTTGGGTGAAAGAAACAACTAATTTTAAAAAAAAAGTTAATTCTTGAAACAAAAAACTTCTCAGGGTGTCTAGAATTCTTTTTAAAATTAAAAGTTTAATTCTCACTTGTAATATAAATAGAAGTTATGATAGAAATAAGAAATAAATTTTAAATTATCTTTACGTTTTCTTAGTGGGCATGGCACTTTTCGACCTATATATACTGCATGCGTTTACCAACAGAAGAATGGAGGAAATTCGGATTAGGAAAAAAACGATTGTTTTTGGAAGTAAATAAGTCAAGAAGAACTGCAAAATGGATAAGATTATGGATGTTAACAAAGAAAAGGAGCTTACTGCATTGCAAATTTACATTTATGAAGATATTGCAATACATTAGAGCACAATAAATTAATCAGGACAAGCCCTCACCACAATCGGTCACACGGACTGGTACTGTAGCGAATTTCATCGGACATTTCGATTTTCTATCGGTTTTGCCGGTAGGACCGATAGTTTTGGGAAACTCTGATTGAATTAGCTTGATTTAAAAAAAAAATCAGTCTATGAATCATTTCAATGCAACCCCCGATATATTTTATTTTTCTAAATATTACATGATATTAGTAAAATTCGTCATTTGTCGCCTTTACCCCCCCCCCCCCTTTCCACGTATAACAACGTCGCGTTGAAAGAAAGCATGAAGAGAAAATTATTTCAAAATGTAAGAATTATTTATTTTTTAGAAACTAATACAGTATTGCAATCGTTTTGTTGATGTTATGTACACCCATGGCGACTTATATTTCATGTCTAGATAAATTAAGTGCCAATTTTGTGTTTTGATATGCCCCCTTGTCACTGCAATAAAGGCTACCTTCAATTTTTTTTTCATTTTTTATAAGAAGAATGAAAATTGCATGATATATGTGAAAAACAAAACATTTCATCATGTATTTTTTTTAAATTTTCAATTTCTTTGTTTATTGGAGGGTTTTACTATGTAATTGTGTATAAAAACACAAAAAATGGTCCATATCTTGACAGTGCCCCCATTTGACTACAATACAGGCAAGGTCATAAAATTTCATTCTAATTTTTCTTAGCATAATACATACAAAAATATTTACAAAAATTAAAATTTTTTATCATTCCGTTTTCGTAATTTTCAACTAGATCGGGCCTCGTTAAATCATGTTTGTGCAGTGCTCCAAGTTGCGACTAAAACAGTCGCATTTGCGACCCAAAAATTGGTTTTGCGACTAGAAATTAAAACTAAGTCGCATTTTCGCGACTGAGAAAATTTGGGCTGGCAACATCCATCTTTTTATGATCGGGATCGATATTTACATTTTCAAGATTCTCTATCAAGACAACGTTTGAAGATAAATACTTTAACATACTTTACAAAGCGTCGTATGGACTTAGATCTCATAATGTTATGACAGCATGCTGTAATAGCTAAGTTAGAACCAGAAACGTATTTAAATAACGTTTCTGAGAGAATGGCATCCAAACGTCGTAAAATTTCTCTGACCTTGTTATTCGAGCATTTGGTCAATGGCTTGCATATCACAATTAAGTGTTTTGGCAGCATTGATAACGACTGAGTTATGGTTAAGATACTTAGTAGTAAGTAAACAGGTAAACATGATAAACAATTGGCAAAGTCCTGTCTCAAAAACTGTCAAAGTTATATTTTCTTTTGATTTAACTCTAATTCTGGGATCAGATTACCTGTGTTCTTCTGTGTACCTATACTATACAAAGGGGAGTTGTATTTAATAAAAATTTATCCTTCAACATATTCAAGTAGCAAATTCAAGTAGCAAAAGATTTCTACTCACAGTAATTAATTATCTTTGATTTAATAAACACATAACACATGTGGAAGTAACTTCATTGTTTTAATAGTGCTATATACATGTTTTAATCATGGCGAGTGAAAAAATTGTTAATGGCGACCAGAAATTCTGAAATGGCGACCAGAAAAAATTTTAGGTCACCATTTAGCGACCTAAAAGTAAGTGCGACTTGGAGCACTGTTGTGATATGACCATTGACTCAGTGGACTTCAAGTTTTTCTCGAAAAGATACAAAAGTTATATCATAAAATTATAATTTTTTAAAAGGTTTATTGGTTTTTTACTCCATAATTTTGGAAATCAAAATAGTATATTTCATTTTGTATGCAAACTTTGAGGATAAACTTGAAAAAAAAGTGAAGTGAAGACCCACTCATACATTTCAAAACATTGTTTTAAAAAGTGTGTAGTGTTGTTATGATAGTCGCTGACTATCGAAAAATCGTCGTTTAAAGGCCCAGATTGGCGACAATCGATTGTAAATATTATCATCGATAGATCACTATATTTTTCAAGCCGTATTTCTCAAGCCGAGCAGGTTTAACTTTTATATTCACCAAAGGGACATCACTCTAATCAGCAGTAAACAAAATGAGAACGTGCATGGTGAAGAGGTTATAATTATTATATCCATATCCTGGTGCATTGTCTTTTTAAAATACTTCTAAGGATGAATAAATCTAACCTTTTATAACATTTAAAATTATCAATTATATAATTATATAAGTGATTGTGTTCTTCCGATTCAATTTGATAATAGTAAATTTGTCCAATTTTACAACACTAAAAGTGTGAAAAAATGACTCAATTTGCCCTTTTTTGCGTGTGTATTATATTTTACAGGCCAAAAACTTCAATCTTCATGAGATATGTATAAGTTGTAGATATTTGACAGATTTACATAAAGTATACTTTAATTTTAGATGAAATATTTCGGAAAATTTTGATACAATACTTGATATCGCGATTACTTAACTTAGCTGAACTCTTTCATGAAGGAGGTAGGAATCATCTGTTGGGTGGGAGCAATGTGCTATTCAATACAATTAATGCAAGATCGATCATTGTAGCATTTATAAGGACAGATAAGTAAAAAATCCTGGTGGAATACCTCGCTCGACAATCGCTGAACCAGCCTTATACATTTTTGAGAGGAGCCAATCCTAAATTGTCACATTTTTAAAGATATGTTTAATTAAGCGGACTCTTATAGTTAAATTTTCATTGAAAATCGTCACATTTTTCAGTATATAAAATATTCTTAACTTTCCTTATTTGACAATCTACTATTTGGAATTCAATATCTGGCAAAACATCGTGATTTTGGCATTAAATTGTTCGAATCATTCGATTGTCACTAATGTAAACAATGTCATTTGCCCCCAGAAATTTAGACTTTTCTTGACTCCCTCGCAAAAGAGCGGAGGTAAGTTAGATAACTGCGAGGTACTCATTGGTAGTCGCGACATAACATATTGAGATTTAATTTTTTCACCTTCATGTTTGTTGCGCTATAGGCTTATCCCTTGTTATGTTCTCGGACTCCCATCTCATTTATCATCCAATAATAAAATACATTTCCAAAGCATGTGAATTATATTTAGATGATAATTAAATACATATGATAAACAATAGATAAAAATTGATATTTTTGTCCTTTCTACTCTTCATGCATATAACATGTATAAAGTCCACAACAATAAAATGATTCATTTGATTTTTGTTAGGATTTGTTCATCGACATCCAACATATTGTTTACATGTTTATGTTACGTTTGTCCCAGAAATCCTGAAAGATTTGTACACTCTGCAACTTTTTTACAGAGGAGCGCACTAAAATCTTAAACTCTTCCATAGTTGAAATAAGACGTATTGGTAAATAGATTTTGCCCTGTAGTCCATCTGGCTGTTTGTCCTCAAAAACTTTAACCTTGCTCATAACTTTGGAGTGAGTGGGGCTATGGCTTTCATATTTCACTGCTGTACACTTGTATTTCTTGTGACAAGACCTTTCTTTGGGTACCACCACCACCAAATTTGACCTCTTGACCTTGAAGTTTGACCACTTTTACAAAAATATATCACTCTTCAACCTTAGTTATAACTTATAACTTTTGCACAGTTGGTGTTAGGGCTTTCATACTTCTCATTGGTATGTTCAATAATTTTTTTGACAGGTCTGCCCAAGTTTTGTATTAAAACGCTTCTGAAACTCATCTGTAAAAAACATTTAATATTGTTGGCCGATTTAAACATTTCGGGAAAATAGCAAAAAAAATGAAAACGTGAAAAAAAAAAAACTATGAGGTTCGGAGAGTAAAATGGAGGATAGGTCAGGTGACAGGAAACATGAGTACAGTCATGTATATTTTTTTTGCCCCGGTATAGTGTCATATTTGATATTATATGGAATATGTGATTTGCAGCACATTCTTACTGATATTTCTTTAAATTACAGGTATCCTGAATTTTTGTCAACTTCTAGCCAAGATCCTGTACTTAAGCTGAATGTGGAGGACAGATGTACACACAGTACTAGTATAGAGGGTAAGTAGACCATAAAAAAAAACAAGATGTGTTTGTGAAACACTATGCGCCCGGCGGCAACAAAGTTTGGAAAAAGCTATTTTTAGCATTAAGGTCACAGTCAAGGTCACAAAGTCATTGACCTTGGTGTCATTTGAAAGAGGTTGATTAGTGGAGTATGGAGTGGACTCCATGCCACTAAACTGGAAGTGAACACCGCAGTGAATATTTTACGTAATTGAAGAAAAGAAAAAAATTGTATGTAAATCTTCATGTACAATATTATGTTTCCATATGTGATCAATTAAAAAAAAATATATTTTTAAAACAAAATAATGCCTCATCAGGTCGGTAAGACAAGCTGTTTGGCTCTTTGTTGACTTGGCTTTTCAATGATTTAAATTTGGCACCGTGTAAAAATAGAATTATCTGTCCCTGGTACATATCGTCTTACAAGTAAGAAAAAGAATTGATAACTTTTAAAGTTT
The DNA here is from genome assembly GCF_032062105.1 of Saccostrea cuccullata. Lineage (NCBI taxonomy): Eukaryota > Metazoa > Mollusca > Bivalvia > Ostreida > Ostreidae > Saccostrea > Saccostrea cuccullata. Next base: position 89,576 of record NW_026940109.1, read on the forward strand.
TCTTAAATATGTTTAAAATAACTGAATCAAAATATGTTGAATAATTATTTATTTTATTTCATTTGAACAAGCTTTCATCATCATGATCATGTTCATAGACGTCAAATATACACTGCGAGATTTACTTCCAGTTTAGTGGCATGGAGTCCAGGATGAGCTGTTAAAGTGGAAAAAGGGCCAGAAACGGCCTGTAGTCGTCAAGCAGATTGGATTTCTTAACTTGAATAAATAGTAAAACGCTCCGAATACTGAATTTGTTGCGAGATTTTTTAGGCCAAGCCCAGATCTATTAGTTTAAGTGTGTCCCCCCAAAACATATTGCCATCATGGTGTATTTTAGTTGAAGGTAGGAAAATTTCTTTCCGGATTTTTTTTTTTTTGACGATAAGAACTTCAGACTCCTGTCCTATAACATTTTTAAAAATATTTATTGATTTTTTTTAAAGTCACTTGCCCACGGGCATGTACCTATTAAAAAAATTCACTTGCCTCCCCCCTTAAAAATTCACTAGCCCCGGGCGTCGGGCAATGGGATTTGTCAGACCCTGGTAGTGTAGATTCAAGCTTGTTCAAATCATGACCCCCCAGGGGTAGGGTGAGACCACAATGGCCGATCAAAGTTTTACATAGGAGTATATAGGAAAAATCTTTAAAAATCTTCTTCTCAAGAACTACTGGGCCAGGAAAGATGAAACTCATGTGTAATCATCTTCAGGTAGTGTAGATTCAAGTTTGTTCAAATCATGACCCCCGGGGTAGGATGGGGCCACAATAGCTGATCAAAGTTTTCCTAGGAGTATATAAGAAAAATCTTTAAAAATCTTTTTCTCAAGAACCACTGGGCCAAGAAAGATGAAACTCACCCGGAATCATATTCAGGTAGTGTGGATTCAAATTTGTTCAAATCATGACCCCCAGGGGTAGGGTGGGGCCACAATGGCCAATCAAAGTTTTACATTGGAGTATATAGGAAAAATCTTTAAAAATCTTCTTCTCAAGAAACACAGGGCCAGGAAAGATGAAACTCATGTGTAATCATCTTCAGGTAGTGTAGATTCAAGTTTGTTCAAATCATGACCCCCAGGGGTAGGATGGGGCCACAATGGCCGATGAAACTCTTTCATAAGAATATATATGAAAATCTTTTTAAATCTTCTTCTCAAGTACTTCAAAGCCATGATTAGTGATATTTATATGGAATCAACCCCCTTAATGTATATTTTAGTTTGTTCAAATCATAACCAACGGACCCCCCCCCCCCCCCCCCCCGCCTCTCAATTTTTCAGTTTTGACCTGATCTGTGCTTTTTCCTAGACAATGTGCTCAGGTGAGCCCCGGTCAAATAAAAAGGTCAAGGATTAAAATCATTCCAAGGTCCGAAACATCTCGATCTTGTCTCACAAAAGGGACATCAAAAATTAAAACCAAAATCAAATGTTACAATGAAAACAAGACTCACCGGGGTAGGGCGGTGCCACAATGGCTGATCAAAGGTTTACATAGAATATATAGGAAAAATCTTAAAAAATCCACTGGGCCAGGAAAGATAAAACTCTTGTCGAAGCATCCTTAGGTGGTGTAGATTCAAGTTTGTACAAATCATGACACCCGGGGGTAGGGCAGGGCCACACTGGCTGATCAAATTTTTATATAGAAATATATAGGAATTTTTTTTTAAAATCCTTTGCTCAAGATCAGCAAAGCTATGATTGTGATATTAATATGGAAATATCCTCAGAGTTAATTCAAGTTTGTTCATAACATGATCTCTTGGGTTTAGGGAGGGTTAACGAGGGGTCACAATGGGAGATCAAGTAATATGTAGGACAAATCTTCTTTTCAAGTATGGCAAAATTTAGCTGCAGATCTGTAGCACTATGGTTTTATAATTTGTCTGACTCTAACGCTACAGGTCCCGTAATGCAAAAAAGGTGGAATTTACGGGGCATTGTTTGCGCACTTTTGGGGAAAATTTTTCCATTTTCTAGCATTGGTCAATCAACTACCTTTCCATTCCTAATTCTGGACTTATTCTGTATAAAATAGTGTATATTTTATCCACCTCCCAACCATTTTTAGTTATATCTACAGTTAAAAAACTCACTTGAAGTGAATTTTCAGCAGTACATGTATAACATATAATTTTAATCAAGCGAGTTCTCAAGTATTAAAAAATTTCATCCCCCCCCCCAACAAGTAAACTTCAATACTGAGCTGACTTGTGTTTTTTTAACTAGCCCATGTGCTCAGGTGAGCGATGTGGGCCCATGGGCCTCTTGTTTTCATTGTAACTTTTGATTTTGGTTTTCATTTTTGATGTCCCTTTTGTGAGACAAGATCGAGATGTTTCGGACCTTGGAATGATTATAATCCTTGACCTTTTTATTTGACCTTAATTCAAAATATTGCTTTGGAATTGACAATATATGATAGGGAATTAATATTTAACACAATATGCTATATATAATAGCACCTTACAAACTAAGACACCGAAAGCGAGGGACCACAATTATTTGAATTTGCTTGATTACATTGCTTTAAATGCTCAGAAATGATGTTTTCTAATTTCAGGTATTATCTCGGTACCTTAAAACTCCAAACGACAGGGAGAAGAAGAAAACTGCATATTTCCGATGTATCTTCACAGCAACATGACCCAAAGCACTACCATTAAAGGATTTGATTTGACATTAAGGAAGTAAAAAAATGAAGGCATTAGTCATAAAGAAAATTAAAGAACTTTATGTCTGAATATTATATCAACAATACCATAGATCTAAAGATGGATTATTTTGCCTTATAATTTATATTAATGCATGTACATGTAATTTTATTCTTTTTATATATACAATCATGTAGTGTTACCATTTTTCACAAAGCTTAAAAAGTTATGTAGGGCCACACCAATTTAATTTCTTGTTTGTCGGACATTTGATTTAAAAAAAGTACAAGCAGTTAAATGATAATATTATTACTCTTTGCTGGGCAATTTTTTAGGCGGAGCGTGAAAATTTGAGCGGACAATTATATTTTTTCTGATTTACAGAGTAAGCAGATATAAAATACAATAAATAGAGCGGAAATGGAACAGAAAATAGCACAGAATTCCTATGGTGCGAGAAATTGAAATTAATATTATTTGTATGGTTTTGTTTAAATAAGCGCGTGGGTCCGACGAACAAAAATTTTCATTAGTGTGGCCTAGATCATTTAGATTCAATTCATTTTTTTCTTCAAATTACCACATGCCAGAATTCATAAGAAGGAAATTTATATATGGCTGGTGGTTGTGGCCACGGCGTTTTAGACTCCCATATTGATCTCCTTTAGAAGGACCGAGCTGCTAAAATTATACAAAAAATGACCAAATTTTAAAATTAAAATGTACAGAATTTTTCTTTGCCAAATGATAGTTCACAGAACCACAATTCTTCAATCATGTCTACTTGGAGATCAGTGGATGGATATTCATATACAATACACAGCTGAAGCAGGTTTTGTTAACTTATGGAAACATTTTCACAAAGGAATGCATTAAATTTATATAGGTAACCACAAATTTGATATTTGCTTGAAATGATAGGGGAAGAAGAAACTGCATATTTTTTAGTATGATTATAAAGGAAATTTGATTTCAAAAACATTTTTAGTCATAAAGAAAATTAAAGAACTTTATGTCTGAATATTATATCAACAATTTATAGATCTAAATGGATTATTTTTTTAATTTATATTAAGCATGTACAGGTAATTTTATTCTTTTTATATATAAATCATGTAGTGTTACCATTTTTCACAAAGCTTAAAAAGTTTTGTCACATAAAGCCACACCAATTGTAATTTCTTGTTCGTAGGACATTTGATTTAAAAAAAGTACAAGCAGTTAAAAATAATATTATTACTCTTTGCTGGGCAATTTTTTAGGCAAAGTGAAAACTGAGGTAGGACAGTTTATTTTTTCTGATTTACATCATGACCCAGATATTGGAAATGGAATCAGAATAATAGAATCTTAGAAATTTATTATTTGTATGGTTTTGTTTAAATTGACGAACAAAAATTTTCATTAGTGTGGCCTAGATCATTTAGATTCAATTCATTTTTTTCTTCAAATTACCACATGCCAGAATTCATAAGAAGGAAATTTATATATGGCTGGTGGTTGTGGCCATTTTTAGACTATATTGATCTCCTTTAGAAGGAGAGCTCCTTATAAAATTATACAAAAAATGACCAAATTTTAAAACTAAAATGTACAGAATTTTTCTTTGCCAAATGATAGTTCATAGAACCACAATTCTTCAATCATGTCTACTTGGAGATCAGTGGATGGATATTCATATACAATACACAGCTGAAGCAGGTTTTGTTAGGTTATTTTATTTTCAAAAGGAATGCATTATTTTCTTCAGTCCATTAATGTTAAGCTCTTTAATAGAAACAATTGTAGAAGATTTATCATATTTTGTTTAGAATTTTGAAGAATTTGTTAATCACTCAGTGAAAATTATCCCTTGTCATAATACAAATTTTTAAAATGTATGTACAAATACTTTTATGTTGAAATGACCATGCAAGGAAGAAAATAAAACAAGTTTAAGTGTACACTTTATGCTTTTATATCCAAATTGGCTTCTGTGGAAGGAGAAAGGTTCATATAATAGTATATTAATTAAAGGAGTACATAATGTCCTTTAGAATTTCAGTAAAATTTCTTGACTTTCATGTTAAGGTCATACGCAACGTAGTTTTAACTTTTTTGGATTCTGCCTTGGAGTTGAAGAGTTCCACTAAATGAAGGGCCTGTGTGCAATATTTTTAATGTCTATATATGGATTTGTACACCTCTTCTTAAACAATTTTTGATGGAAAAAAAATCTGGAATTCATGTTTTATAATTTTTGTACATTTTTATTTAAATAATGCAAAAATTTTCAAAATTCGATATCTTTTCAAAACCCCTGGAAACGCATGCTGATTTTTTGTCCAAGAACATTTAATGATATTATAAGTTTAAATTTAGAATATCTTGGAAAATTATCAGTAGGTAAGGTACGTTGTGTATGTCCTTAATAGACATGAATTTAATTCGAATGGGGGTTGCATTCCATTCCATCTTGTTTTGAAAATGAAAGGATTAACTTCCATTGTAATTGTCGTACATCTCAATACATTCATATACTAGAATGAGTAGATTATATAGAAGAAATTTGAGAAAAAAAGGAAAGGAAGTAAAAGTCAATACATGTGAATAAGGCCACACTGTCCGTCGGACATTTGATGAAAAAAGTACGAGCGGGGTAGCGGTTAAATAATAATATTATTACTTTTTTGAAGGCAAAATTTTAAGGCGGGGCGTGAAAAAAATTGAGCGGACAATTATATTTTTTCTGATTTGCAGAGTAAGTAGATTAAAAGTACGATAAATAGAGCGGAAATATAACAGAAAACAGCAAAGAATTCCAATGGTGCGGGAATTTCAAATTTATATTATTTGTATAGTTTTGTTTAAATAAGAGCGCGCGGGTCCGACGAACAATAAATTTTATTGGTGTGACCTAATTCCTAGCTGCAGAACTGTAGCGTTGTGGTTTTAAATATTAGTCTTGTCCATAAAGCTACAGATCCCGTAATGCAAAAAAAAGGTACCATTTACGGCTGAAGATTTTTTTGCGCACTTTGGGGGAAATTTCTCCTTTTTCCAGCATTGTTCAATCAACTAACTCTCACTCCCGAATTCTAGACACATTCTGTAACCAATCTGTATATTTTATCCACCTCCAAATCCTTTACAGTGGTAAACTGATTTGATTAGAATCGTTTGTTAAATTGCTGAAAATACACTTCAAGCGAGTTTATCGCCTGTAGAGACTGCTATCAGGCATGTAGCATCTTTTTTGAAAGTTGGGGGGGGGGGGCAACCAGAGAATTTTTTTTTACTTACCTGTAAAAGTTGACAAGCATAAAAAAAAATTCCCAACTTTTTCCAAGGCCAACTTCCTTTTACTTCCAATTTTTTCGCATACAATACATACAATACTACATTTCCTTCATATCACTATACGGTGGTAAGAATTGGGGGGGGGGGGAACCAACTTTACAGTGGACATTCTCAATAGTAAAGGTAATGTTGGGGAAAAAAGTGGGGGGGGGGGGCTAGGCCTCCTCCTGGCCCCCACTGTTGCTACGTCCCTGACTATAAAGAGTTGAGAGGTGGATAATATAAACAGATTGTTGAAAGAATGTGTCTAGAATTAGTGAGTGAATGGTAGTTGATTGATCAATGCTTAAAAGTGGAGAAATCCCCCCCCCCCCCCAAAACGCAATGTTTTCACTCAGGACCAGTGGCTTGCGCAACTTCCTGAACTAGTTTTGCAATTGTTTTCATGCATCAGGACCAGTGGCTTGAAAATACACTTTAAAATTTAATAGAATGAAAAAAAAATTTAGCATCGTTTTTGAAAGTGGAGGGGGGGGGGGGGGCAAAAAGAAAGGATTGAACTGTAAAATGATAGGTATAAAACTATATTAAGAACTTCCAACATGCGCAAAACTACATTTCCTTGTTTTCACTCAGGAAGTGGCTTGGGGGTTTTGAATTTTTTCCTCAATAAGTAGAGTAAATGTTTGGGGGGGGGGGTTCAATAGTTTTGCTACGTATTTTTTGGATAATTGCATAAATAAAGACAAATAATAACCCCATTGAATATGTCCGTAGAAAAAGTTCTGTCCTTTATGGAGTAAATGTAAATGTCTCAATAATTTCCGAATATCCCTCGTATATTGATAATATTACATTATACCATCATTGTATTTTTTTTTAAGGTCAAGGCAATGACTCAGAATTTAGAGGAGTAAAGGGCTTATCGAGCCCAAAAGGGCAAGGAGAGCGTTGTTTTTCAATTTTAAAAAATCAGTGATCGTCATGACAGAAAAAAAAACATCAATGAAAGTTTATATGATTCAACGATTAAAACTGATGGAGCAGACATTTAAAAAGTCAGAGACATGCAAACCCAATGAGACCATCG
>NW_026940110.1:0-97937 GCF_032062105.1 Saccostrea cuccullata
AAATACTCTCAAAATGCTACTCCAAATACATGAAGTTTTAGTCTGATTATAATATAATGTGACATGTAGGTAGACTTCACTAAGAACATAAAGAGACTTAATCAAGGATCTTTATTCTATTTATTGCAGTGGTAAAGTTTCAATTTCCAACTGCTTAAGTACTTTTCTCTTCCTTTGCTATACCCGGTAAGTACAAACCAGTAGAGCTTCAGTCTCGACAGAGACTTCTGGTTAATTATATCGAATCAATAAGATTACTTCACCGATCCTATATTAAATCGTTATTCCAAACACTGGTGCATACATGTAAAATCATTTTGAATTGTGAACGCTTTCTTTGGCCTGTTCAAGCAAAATTAAATATATATATATTTTTATCTCTATTCTGTGTAAATGTATTTCATTTCAATTGTAATTAAAAAGGGGCTTCGGCAAATAATTATAATTAGTGATTGAAGTCTTGTGATAGATACTATATGTACGTTTTATTTTTACCATCACTCTTTTGTTTCTCCAATTTATTATTTTTTTTTTGATATTAAATAAACATTAAACATAAAAAAATACTTTTAAAATATACCATTATTCACGTATTTGTAATATATCAAACAGTTTACATCCAGCTCTGTCGCTTTGTGTTTAAAATTCTGTAGCCCAGTCCTCGTTTACAAGCACGTGGCCGCATGCAGAGAGCAGCGGGCATGTCGATTGACTGATTGATTTTATACTGTTTAACGTCCCTCTCCAGAATATTTCATTGATATGGAGACGTCACCATTGCTCGTGAAGGGCTGCAAATTTAGGCCTATGTTCGGCACTTACGGCCTTTGAGCAGGGAGGGATCTTTATCGTGCCACACCTGCTGTGACACGGGGCCTCGGTTTATACGGTCTCATCCGGGCATGTCGATGTAAAAATCCATTGTGTACTCTGATGGTTACAAATGGAAAATTGGGTTTGAAATCATGTCTACTCCTTTCATATCATATAATTTCACTCTATTTCAGCTTGTTTAAATCAATCGTAATCGCTTGTGCATTTATTCAAGTTTAATGCCTTTCACTCTTAAAAAAGTTTTACTTAGTAGTCATTTTTTACTTGAAATAACAAAGATAAGTAATAGATAATTACTAAGCATTTACTTAAAATTTTAAATCAATTACTGAAATATATATCAATTACTAAATTCAAATGTTTTACGTGATTTTTGTATTTTAAAGAATTGTTTTACTTACACACTAAAAAGTTTTACTTAGTAATTTATATTTACTTAAATTTGTGTATATAAGTAATAACATTACTTGGTTTTTACTTACATTTTACCACTATTTACTATATAGCTTATATTTTTTTGCCCCCGTAAACGAAGTTTCGGGGGTATATAGTTTTTGTAGTGTCCGTCTGTCTGTCTCTCTGTTTGTCTGTTTGTCCGCACAAACTTTAACCTTGCCCATATCTTTTGATTTAGCAGAGCTATGACTTGCATATTAATTTTCACGTCTATTCCTTTTGACAAGACCTTTCTTTGAGTATCACCAATTTGACCTTTTGACCTTGACGTTGGAGTTTGACCCACTTTTACAAATTCCAAACTTGATCTTTAACAGTAAATACCAGGACATTAATACGTCACATATATATTCTTTGTTGAAAGACCTTTCATGGGATACCAACAACCATGACCATTTGACATTGACTTTGGAGATTTCAATCTATGTGAAAAAACTTTAACCTTGGCCATTACTTTTGAACGATAAGGCATAGGGCTTTCACACTTACAAATATGTAATTCCTGTGAGAAGACCATTAATTGGATACCAAGAACTTTGACCCTTTGACATCGACCTTGGAAATTGACCCACTTTTAAAAAGCAAACCTTGACTTTAACTTTAAAAGGGTTAGGGTAAGTGCATTCATACTTTACATATTTCATTCTTGTGACAAGACCTTTCTTTGGGTACCACCAAATCTGACCCTTTGTGAATTGTCCTTGACCTTGGAGTTTGATCTACATTTCAAAATTGGTAACCTTGACCATAACTTCTGAAGGATTGGGGCTAGTGCTTTCATATTTCAGATATGTATTTTTTTTGTGGCAGGACCTTTCATTAGATACCAATAACACTGACCATTTGACCTTGACCTTTGAGATATTAAGAAATACCAATATATTGAATTTGCATATAAGAAAAGTTTAACCTTTGCTATGTTGCCATACGGGGGAGGGGGGGATCAGTGTTTCACAAACACATCTTGTTTAAATTGTATTTAATTGACTTACTTAAAACAATAATTTATTTACTGAATCAAGGAGAATTCAAAGCAGTTGTAATACAAATAATTACTTAAAAATGGTAGTCTAATCACTATCAGGATTGAATTCTTGAAATGTAATATATAACTTTGGCTTCCATCTTAATTGTCTGTGAGAAGGAGTTATCTTTCTTCTAAATATTCCTTCATATGAAAAAAAAGTCATACTAATTAAAATGTTGTATTAAGTATTTGAAACTTTGAACCATTTTTAAAATGGTCCTTAAAAAGATACAACTTATTCAATTTATAAGGCTTTTAATACTGGAATTAAATGTTTTATTGTTAAATATAATAAAAGAATTACAAAGAAATTGGCAAAACAAATAGAAAGTATTGTTACAGTACCATTCCATGTAGATCTCATCTAATTGATTACTCAGAAAGCTCAATTAGGAAACTGTGATTAGTCTTACATTTTATACTTTCATAGTTACATGTATCTCCTTCATCAGAGGGTTGATAACTTGCAGTTTTTCTAGTAAATAATGCTGATTTTAGTAAATATGATAAGTATTTTATTTACTTAGTATTCTCTTAAGTAATAATATTCTAGATTTTAATTAATTTCAGAATTACATTTACTTAGTAATAATTCATAAAATCTAGTAAACAGAAAGCATATTATCTCTAAATTAAGTAATAATAATTTACTAAAAATGAGTAGTTCATTTACTAAGTAATATAATTCCTATTACGTATTGATACTTAGTAAATCATTTTATAAGTAAATGAATTCATCCTTATTACTAATTATCTTGGATAGACGCAATAAATCAAAGACAAATTTTTTATGGGTTTTCTAATTTATTTGGCGCTTTTGGGCACGGCTGAATAATATAACAACATATTATTTAGGGCCTCCAAGCAACGGGTAGGCCCAGCACCAACAACAACAACATTTCAGTTCAACAACAACATTTCAGTACAACATCAACATATCAGGTGACCTTGACCCTGGGAGATGCAGAGGTCAAGGTCAACAACATTTCAGTATATCAACATATCAGGTGACCTTGACCCCTGGAGATGCAGAGGCCAAGGTCAAATAATAAAAAGTTGCAGTGCAACAATAATATTGACACATCCACGACTCTGGGAGGTGCAGAAGACAAGGAAGAAAATAAAATATTTAGAATAATAATCACACATCCATGACTCTGGGAGGTGCAGAAGGCAAGGAAGAAAATAAAAATAAAATAGTTTTGTGTACAGTGTCACAATATTTACATGGTATTCAACTTTGACCCTGTGTGGTGCAGCGGTGCAATAATGAACCCATGTTACATCATAGTTCAAATGATGTATGCCGCTCAGTTCGTAGTCCATCTTTAGAAGTGACAGCCGTGCCGAATATGTAGGTACAGGTTATTAGTTGCTTCGTAAAACTCGGTTCGCTTTCCATCTTCAGAAGAGAGAGTCGTTCCGAATATGTAGGTATATACGACCCTTGCTTTGTAAAATTCAGTTCGCAGTCCATCTTCAGGAGTAACAGCCATGCTATATACGTAGGTATAAATGGCCACTTGTTTTGTAAAATTCAGAAATGTCAGTTCACATTCCATCTTCAGAAGTGACAGCCATGCCGAATATGTAGGTAGAGATGATCATTTGCTTTGTAAAATTTTCCACTGAAAAGAAAAAAGAACAGAAACCAGCAGTATCTATTCAACAATGTACAATTGGGGATTAGGGTAGGGAGGGATTTCTAAAATCTACATTTAGCCATTGTTTTCTCAAATTTGATTAACACCAACCTTGCAACTAGCGTGTAACCGGCAAAGAGAGAGTTTGCAGCACGAGCACCTTTCTTTATATAATAGAAAGTTAGATAACTCGTGCCGAAACAAGGAGAGATCACTGCGCCAAAAAATATTGCGCTGCCAAGATAAAAGCATCTTATTCGCATATGGGCGAGATAGATGCTATATTATCTTGGATAGACGCAATAAATCAAAGACAATTTTTTTATGGGTTTTCTAATTTATTTGGCGCTTTTGGGCACGGCTGAATAATATAACAACATATTATTTAGGGCTTCCAAGCAACGGGTAGGCCCAGCAACAACAACAACAACATTTCAGTTCAACAACAACATTTCAGTACATCATCAACATATCAGGTGACCTTGACCCTGGGAGATGCAGAGGTCAAGGTCAACAATATTTCAATACATCAACATATCAGGTGACCTTGACCCCTGGAGATGCAGAGGTCAAGGTCAAATGATAAAAACTTGCAGCGCAACAATAATATTGACACATCCACGACTCTGGGAGGTGCAGAAGTCAAGGAAGAAAATAAAATATTTAGAATAATAATCACACATCCATGACTCTGGGAGGTGCAGAAGGCAAGGAAGAAAATAAAAATAAAATAGTTTTGTGTACAGTGTCACAATATTTACATGGTATTCAACTTTGACCCTGTGTGGTGCAGCGGTCCAATAATGAACCCATGTTACATCATAGTTCAAATGATGTATGCCGCTCAGTTCGCCACAAGACCCCAGTCGTATATGCTTGAATAAAGCATCTACGAGTGGGGGCGCCGCCACTTTACTAGTGGGGGTCCTGAGCGGCCTGAAACAGCCGTGACCCTTCCTCTCCAGATATCAGTCATTGTGATGGCTAAAACTTGCATCCATGCCTAATAATTGGCTTAAATACCCCCTGAATTGTTTTAAGAAAAGTTTATTTTATTAACTTGGATAAATGTACCCGATCCCTTTCAAATAATTTTGGCATGATTTTTTGATGTCAGGATAGTGGATTACAGAATCCCCAACATTACAAACTTTGTTAAAGAAAAATGCATTAAACCCCTTTGTAGTATTCTCCAAGGCCAGATTATATGCAGATTAATGCCAATTAATGCGAGCTGAATATGAACCCATATTAAGTGCACAAGAGGAAATTGGAACTCCTTAATAAATTACAAGAATTTAAACCTGACATTCTTTAATTTTATCAATGTTGTTTTTCCCAATATCATCTCCTTAAATTATATACCATTGCAAGCTTGCCACCAAATTGAAATATCTAATCTTTGCAAATTTAAGTCACACCTACCAGGCATATTCTTAGCTTCTGCATTTTTTTTTTTTTTTTACTTTCTGTAATTGATTACCTAAACAACTATATATATAACTTGAGGTTAATTAAAATCCTGGAATACGTTTGCAAGTTTCATAGCAATCCGATTTCCATCTTCCTAAGGATTGGATAACTTGAGATGAACTTGAGATAAAATCCCAAATTCCGTACTTGCCCCAATATGAAAGAAGTGGGATTTGTAGTCACAAGATTCGAGGTTGAAGACCTGAAAGGAGCTACAGAAATAATGACAAATTAATTGAACCCTTAGGTAGGTCTAATTTCTAAAAACCTTTGAAGATTAGCGCAGGGGCAAATTTCTGTATTGGCAACAACTTTATCTGAGGATTTGTCGGAGACTGCTATATTTTTTTTTTTAAATTATAATATACAATAGAAAATGCAGCTGAAAGCAATTAATGATGCCTCATATCAATTTGTACATATGCAGGGTAGAATTTTAAGAATCTGCTTTAATATGGATCTTTTAATGGGCAACCTACTGTCAAAGCAGTGAGCTGTGCTTTTTAACCCCTGTAACAACTTTTAACTATGAACTCTTTTGGTAGGTCTCTATGACCTTAAAGTTTGCAATTATAAGAAACGGAAGCTAAGTTAGGACGAACTGTCGTAAACCCCAGGCTTTTGATTGACCAGTGTGCAACAAATCTAACAATCAAATAACAAGGGGGGCAAATAATATTTAATCCTTGTTGCAAGCAGCAGCTCAAGTATGCTCTTACGCCTAATTAATAAGCCTTGCTGTTTTCAGAAAATGCTGCCCTTAACAACTTGTTTAATCTATGCTAAATATGAGGTTTTGCAATTCGATTAGTACAGTACTGATTGTGGTGATGTATTTGTGCAGCCTGCAAGAAACGGTGCCACAGCTGCTGAGGAGAAATTGAATCGACAACAATGTTATTAATTAGTACGCACGTGAACTGCACGATAAAATATGTTGTTTAAAATGCAGTTTAACACAAATGAACGAATTAATTTCATAACTCTACTAGATTTTGAGGACTGTTTATTCAAATCCATAACCAATGCCTCATTATCGATATAAAAAACCGTATTCTCCTATTTGCAAGCTGACTACCATTTAAACTGACAGCCAAAACTCCTGGGATAAGGTTTAGTGGTGTCATGTCATGCAATATATCTGAATTACTGTAGTCACCCATTCACGTGGCTAAGGGAAATAGCACCATTAACCAGGCATTGCCCTCAAAAGCATGCTCCACAACCCAGATGTGCAGAAACGGCACTATCTGTATACAGATCTAAAATTCAATTTGACGACCAATCACTTTCTTGGAAATAAACTTGACCATTAAATTGTGCTAGGAAACTTACGCATATATCTTAAATTGATTCGTTTCATTGTTGTACATAATATGATGGTGAGGCTTAGACACCCCTGGGTTGAATCATACGAGCTCCTAACAAATTTGTAAGAAAAATTGAGCTTCCGTAACAATGACTATGACTGCCGTAGAACTAATAATTAATGTTCCTACAGTATGGACGTCAATTTGATACATTTTTCAAGAGATATTCTGATCAGCATTTGCAGTGTGTCATTTTCTAAGCCTACAAGACAGTGAGTGGGATAAACCGTTTTGTCCTCACTTAAGGGGAACCCCCAGTCTAATACAAACCCTTTGTAATGTTTGCATTAATTTAAGAACGACTCCCTTAAATTTCTTCCCCTGCAAATATGAAATCATCTAAGTAATATATATACCCTCAACTTTGTATCCTAAAAGGTCAAAATCCCCAGGGAACGTATGTAGAAGCCTAAATGCTGATTTAATATCCATTTTTACAAAATATGCACCTTTACCAACCTTTTTATGACTATCAGAGGATGTATAAAGACTGTGAACTTACTATGATTTATACAGTGATTTTCACTGCTGTCTGCAGGATATGAAAGGTGCGTTATTAATCGCCACCCAGAGTTATCCGTCTTTGGTACCACTCCCACAGGAGATACTCTGAGATAACATGTGGGAAACACCCCCCCCCCCCCTCTTAATTCAACTTCTTTGTTATTATTATTATTTTATAATTATTATTATCCCTTTATTGATAATCTGAAATTAAATGGTGATTTTGTTTTGTTTTGTTTTTTTTTTTTATATGCAACATTGGACTTGAGTTAGTCTGAACCCCTGAGAAAAACCATGCACTCAACAATTTGTTGCTACAGGTTTGTTTAGATAACGATCAGCTTCGGTTCAAGGTCACTCTTTATATAGGAATTCTAATTGGTATGTTTCCTACAGCCAAAATATTTTTAGCCATTCTCCTAGTATTCTTGGGTGTGGGACTGAAGTTTTTGTCAGGAGTTTGGTGGAGCTTCATGTCTTGTATATGGATTTCTATATTTTATACTTAAATTATTGTGGTTGCATTGGCTGGGTTCGAAAGGAGTATAGGTGCGTTCGAATGAGCTACTGGTATGTTATTTAGCTGGGCTCTTAATTTGACAGTTCCATTGTATGACTGGGTGCCTGCCAAGACAACTTGTTTAAGTGTGCATGTACTGACACAGATTTGACTGCGGGACCCCTTAAAACTGAAATCAACTACCATTTTGTTTGAGAGCGCGCGTTGAGTCTGGAGAAATTCCAGCCGATAACTAGGATTAATGTATAACAACCACAGTTCTAAATCAACCAAGGCCCAAGAACTATAGGGGGATCTATAGATTTCCGAAGACGATACTGCGTGACTTATTCAAACCCCAAGCGAACTGTATGGACAGACATAGGATATCCATTGCTTTATCTGGATGGGCAGATATGTTAATAGATGCACACATGAGCATGAAATCCATCCATTTTTAATTGGAAATATTTTTGAGACATTTTCCTTTGTTACAATTTCTCCTGTGCACTTAGGGTTAGCCCCCCCCCCCGCCCCGTTTGAGTTAAATAAATAGTCATCAGTTACAAAGAAATGAAGCTGAAAAAAGTCAAATAGTCATAGATTCGCATGAAATAGAGTTATCAAATTATTATCAATTAGGCCTACATGATATTATTCGATTGCTTTATTTTTTTTTTTTTTTTTTTTTTTCACTTGGGACAAAGATGGCGGCTAGCACATGGTGATGCAAATGCATCTGACCTGATCTAAATTAAAACCTTGGTTATCGAATCGATACGTAAACAATACGAATCCATAAAAATAGTAATAGCAATTAAAACTTTTTAACGCAAAAATCTATTTCTAAAATCTACATTTAGCCATTGTTTTCTCAAATTTGATTAACACCAACCTTGCAACTAGCGTATAACCGGCAAAGAGAGAGTTTGCAGCACGAGCACCTTTCTTTATATAATAGAAAGTTAGATAACTCGTGCCGAAACAAGGAGAGATCACTGCGCCAAAAAATATTGCGCTGCCAAGATAAAAGCATCTTATTCGCATATGGGCGAGATAGATGCTATATTATGTTTACAATTACTAACCATGATAGTCATTTACTTGCTATTCTGACTAAATGGATTACTAATAATTACTAGTTTTTCTTAATCTAATATCTTATCTTAAAAACAACAAGTAAAACTTTTTTTAGAGTGTTTGATAGCCGAATAAACACTAGCTAAGCTAGGTGTGCAACATTTTTCTGTATTTATTGAGGTGGTTATTGTTTTATGAATCTTAAACTACATGTACGCATGCATGATTATTGTAAGTGGAGGTGACGTTTCTAATTCACGGGAAAAAATCTAACATTAAATTAAGCACTTTTGAGTTTGCAGTTATTTGCTACTTAACTTAAAATGTTTTGTACAGAATGGTATACTATATCGTCAAATAAACAGAATATCTCAATTGCACAATTTTACATGCTTGTACATGTACAATGTAAGTATAATTATATACATGTATGTACTTTTAAATAGAAGAGCGGCCAAAATTTATACCTCCAGAGCTTTCAGAAGATGATTTTTTTTTAAATTAGAAAATTCGTCAAGGTCTGTTTATCATTACATGTATCTCTATAAAATAACAATTAAATTCTTTCCTTAATTATTGAATTCCTGTGTATTTTACTAGGTACTTAAATTATCGATTCACTCTGATATTGGGGTGTATAACGATTACGATGTATATACATGTCCTTCTGGTCAGCCATTGTAAATGTTGGTGACATCAAATGTAGATACAATGTACTAGAATGTCAGTAAATACTTTTACCTTAATTGTTTTCATAATCATTAAGTGTTTTCATAATAAGAAAATTGCTTGCGGACGTCTTGTTTTCTCTTCTCACATTAGTAGCGCGTATGAACAGCCTTGTAAACAAAGCAAACGGCAATTCACAAAAAAAGGAAAAACCAGAAGAAACAAGATGTGTTTGTGAAACACTATGCGCCCGGCAGCAACAAAGTTCGAAAAAAGCTATTTTTAGTAAATAGGTCACAGTCAAGGTCCCAAGGTCATTGACCTTGGTGTCATTTCAAAGAACTTGATTAGTAGAATATGCATACTAAATATGAAGTCTCTATCTTTTATGGTTCAAAAGTTATGGCGAAGGTTAAATTTTGCAGAAAAAAAACTATTTTTAGCATATAGGCCACAGTCAAGGTCACAAGGTCATTGACCTTGGTGTCATTTGAAAGAGCTTAATTAGTGGAGTATGCATACCAAACATAAAGTCCCTGTCTTTTATGGTTCAAAAGTTATGGCGAAGGTTAAAGTTTGGGGACAAACAAACAGACGGACGGACGGACGGACGGACGGACGGACGGACAGACAGACAGACAGACAGACAGACAGACAGACAGACAGACAGACAAAAACAATATACGCCTCGGATCTATCGATCCGGGCGCATAAAAACGTGTCTGTGTAGATGAACAAGAGGCCCATGGGCCACATCGCTCACCTGAGCACTGTGGCTAGCATAAAAGCAGAAATTAGTTAATTATTGAAAAGTTTAAACCCAAAAGTAGTCCTAACCATTCCTTAAAGGGGAAAGGGTATGATTTGCACAAACTTGAATCTAAAGGGTGTTAAGAAAGTTCGTTCCACATTTTTCATAAATTTTCGAAAAGAAATACGGTGAAAAAATGTTTACAATTTATGATATTTAATGTTTACAGAGTCCATTCTTGCTATTGATAAGGTTTTAACTGTCTTTTGTTGAAACAATAAGGGGAGGGTAGGTATTAAAACAGAGGATGTCTGTTCAGAAAAATTAGGAATGACGCATATTTGTGACATATATTTAGCATACAGGTCAAACATCCTTTCAAATTCTCTGCAAAAATCATCAAATCTATGAAAAATTTCAAAATGACAAAACTATTCTTTTGAAAAGTGATCTATCGTTCTTATACCTACGCTCATCAGCTTGTCTAATGCAAGATAAGCTATGTAGAAACAAAAGTAAATTACCCTTTACTTTCACTCAGAATGACCAGCATTTCTATCATTCGAGTGCTTTAAGGATGTTATATCTATTCTCATATGGAAGAAAATCCTATAATTTCCTGCTAGAAATGAATTGCTATAAATATAAAGCACACTCTTGTGTCTTTGTCAGACTTGAAAATTCATCTCTTCAGTTAAGCACTACTTTGAAATTTTAGAAAATATTTCGTCCTGGAACGAACTTTCTTAACACCCCTTACACTACCTAAGAATGTTTCCATATAAATACATGTATGACCAATCATGGCTTTGCTATTCTTGAGAAGATTTTTAAAGAATTTTACTATATATTTCTATGTAAATCTTTGGTTGGCCATTGTGGCCCCGCCCGGTGACCGCCCAGTATTCCGACGGTCCGATAGTCCGACAGCCCAGTAGTCCGACGGTCCGATAGTCCGACAGCCCAGTAGTCCGACGGTCCGATAGTCCGACAGCCCGGTAGTCCGACGTCTTGATAATTTGTAGTCATATATAACCAATTCCTTCAGCAGAAAAGGGGAAAGTATATGAAGCATTATCACCCCCCCCCCCATAAAATAAGTTTTGCTCTGTTTTTAATATGCCCCCGTATTGGGGATATATAGCTTTTTAATACATTTTTTGCTATACTCTGATGAACAGCTTTCTATATATTAAGTACTAATAAAAATGTTTATTACATTGGTCTAACAATTTCCTTGTTGACTGGCCTGCTGGTCCAACATAAGAATTGTTAGACAGCAACGTTGCTACAAATTTGACCCCAAATAAATACAATGGTTTGACTCATATTTAAGGACAGATGATACAAAAAAAAAATATATTCCTGGATTGGTATATATTTTTTTGGCCTAATTTTATCGCAATCGATGCATATAATAGATTTCTAGAATATAAAGAAATTGTAAACTTCTGTGTTGTTCAAAGATCTGCTCTTCTAAAACCATCCTTATTAATCTATACAAATATTTTTTCACTTTAAATTCCATTTTTGTGCAAATTTGAATAAAAAATTAAAAACTACGCAGTGAAAGTTTTTCATATTTAATCATTTGGGGGGGGGGGGGGAGCGACTATGATTTCATAGTGTGAAAACTACAATAGGGAAACTCTTCATTTTTATACTTTGAATAATTTACATTAATTTCAATGCACATGCACAGTTTGGGGAAAATCTACCGTCCAGTTATTATTAAGGGACGTCTCAAATACAGGTACATTAACCACAGGATTATATAGGAAAATGCCAATTTTCGCACTTTAAAGCAAATTATACAAATACTACATTATACTTTTTGTTCAAACTAAAATATTTTATGAGTATTACTGTATTGTACATTATATGTAAGAAATAAAACATTTTATCGTCTTAAGCTTGTTACCAGAGGGGGCATCTAAAAGTGCCAAAAATTAACGAATGTTCCTGTTTTTATAGAGTACTACAAAATATGACGGGCACAAAGGATTTATAGGAAAACATACTTAAATTAATGGAGATATTCTCAAATTTCTGTTTTAAATTTCAAAAGCGTATCTTTATTACTTTTTCTTAAATAACATTTTATTAACCGTTTCTATAAGAGCTTTAGTTTACATTAACGTCAAAAAGACACTGTAACGACGTCAATTGACCTATCAATTGCAAAATCGTTAAAAAAAATCAGTTTTAAAGAATTCTAATTACATTCTTAAACTTTTATTTTTTTTTTTAGATTTTGTTTAATTTTACTAATTGAGCGGAAAAAAATGCTCAAAAACAGTAAATACGCTTCATTTTACTATATATGGTGTGCGAAATGTTGCGCAATAAAAACTACAATCGGCCCCCTTAAACATGGCCCAAGTTGTTATTTTCAAATTCTTGGACAAAAGTTTGTTTGTATCATACGTAAGCTTATTTAGGAACTATCAAAAATTATATTTGAATTCGATATTATACAATTATGGACTCTTTTGGTGTTGAATATCACGGGTTTGTTGTTCACCAGGAAAATATTCATATTGACCGAGGCGGAGCCGAGGTCAATATGGATATTTTTCTGGTGAATAACAAACCATATTCAACACCAAAAGAGTCCATAATTGTTTTATTATATAGTCCGAATTTGAATAAATAAGACATTGAAGATTGAATAATGACGCCACTTTCATTTACAAACTTCCGTCGTTTAAAAAAATGCCAAGATTATAGTTTGTCACCTCCGTGTTTTTCTTTCCGAGTTTCGCCTTGTAAGACGTCCAAATGTTTAAAAATAATCCTGAAGTAAGTATGTTTAATATTTTTCCTGCTCAGATACGTAGCTCGCTGTGGCCGTTGCAACCATTGTTTACAACGTTGTTTAAAGTATTGATTATGACGTCACAATGAAGCTGCACGCGGAATGACCCTCCGGTGAATACGGCCACAATTGTTTACAACGTTGTTTAAGGTTTTGATTGTGACGTCACCATGCGTTGCACGCGCAGTGACCCTCCGGTGAATACGACCTAAAATCCAGTGAATATGTAGTGTTATGAACTGTTTGCGTTTGTATAGATTATATAGGGACTATAAATAGACTATATAATAAAATTTGTTATAACGAATTTATTTCTTTATTATAACAATTCCTTAGAATTTGTTATAACAATTTAAATCTCTTATAACAAATTTGTTTAATTTGTTATGACGAATTCAAAATTTTTTATAACGATTTTAATTTGGTTAAAAGAATTATAAAATTTGTTATTATAAATTAAATTAAAAAAAAAATCTGTAATTTGTTATAACGGATTAAATTCGTTTAAACAAATTCAACAATCGGGCCTATAGAAAAATATATATGAATTCGAAATAACGATTTCTTGAATTCGTTTAAACAAATTTAATTTGTTATAACAAATTTAAAAAAATCGTTTGAATGAATTTAATTTTTAATAAAAATTTTAGAATTCGTTCAAACGAGTTAAATTCATATTAAGAATATCTTGAATTCGTTATATCGAATTCAACAAATTTGTTATAACAGATTAAGCTCATTATGACGAATTCAAAGAAATTGTTATAACGAATTAAATTTGTTAAAAAAATTCGACAATTCGTTCTATCGAATTTAAAAAAATATTTTTGATAGGTCCTAAATGGGCTTCCGTTGTATTATCTGTCCTTAAACTGTAGATTTCAGAGTGTTCAACATGGAAATATATTATCTGAAAAATAGTTAGTCAGAGCGGGAGTGCCACTGGGATCAATTTTATGTCCACTTCTCTTCTTATTTTACATCAATGATCTCCCATTATTCATAGAGAAATCAAGCATTGACTTATTTGCGGATGACCTCACTTTTCACTTTTCTGACAATAATGTTTCTTCCATTCAAAATATGTTATCTTCGGACATAAGTAATATAGAAAGATGGTGTTCTCGGAATCAAATGATTTTGAATACTAGAAAAACAAAATGGATTGGAGTTCAAGATGGCCACCGTGGTCAGATGTGTGTTAACCCCTCTCCTAATCTATTTGGCTTTTAAACAAATTTCAACGGTTTTATTCTTCCAAGAATTGGAGGAGGATTTTATTTACTCGCCAGGATTCAGATGGCCTATTTTAAATTCAAAAATGTGCTGTTTTGGACGTGAAATTATACAAAGAAGTTTATCAATGGGAGTTTCAAAGAAATCAAAGAGTTCTGTGAGAACCACTCACTACATAGGATTCTTATGTTTACTGCTGTCTAACGATGTCCATTTAAATCCAGGACCTAAAGGAGCCTTACCTGAGGTTCAGCAGACCATAAACACTAACTGTATTGGATGTTATCAAACGGTTAAAAGTACTAACAAGACAATAGAAATTCCAAATCAGGCAGAATGGCTATGTGACTCCTGTGTAAGTGAAATTTCAACTGGTTTTGGTATTGACTTGTCTGTTGAGGAACTTTTGGAAACCTTACCTAGAGGAATTTTATATGCACATTTGAATGTGAGGGGGATTTTAAGTAAACTGGACCAAATTAAAATAATACTACGTAAAGGTGCATTTGATGTCCTAGCTTTGACAGAGAGTAAACTGGACAACACAATAGAAAATTCAGAGATATCAATTAAAGGATACCGAATTGTGAGGAGAGACAGAAACCGAAATGGGGGTGGAATATTAGTTTAGATCAAAGAAAAGTTTACTGTTACAAACATTAACATCATAGATGATTTGGAAATGCTTGAATTTGTCATCTTCATTGGGCAGTCTACTAAAACAGCTTGTGCTATATCCTATCGGCCACCAGATTCCACAGTGGATTGGTTTGAGAAGTTTGAGGATCACGTTGAACAACTAATAGCGGAACACAAAAATATTATAGTTATGGGTGATTTCAATGTGGATGAATTCAAGTCAAAGCGTTTAAAGACTATTATGAGAATCCTTGGATTTCAGCAATTAATTAAAAGCGCTACTAGAGAGACAAAAGAATCCAGAACTTTAATCGATCATATCTATGTTACTAGTCCTGATAAGTATTCCACATCAGGAGTTCTACCCATAGGAATTAGTGACCATAACATGATTTACACTGTGAATGGTAAAATTAAGTCGGGTACAAATAGCCATGTACATATTAAATATAGAAATTTTAGGAACCTAGATGAAAACCGCTTCCGTGAAGATCTGAATACTATTGACTGGAGTCCCCTTTATGAAATGGAAGATATTGATTCTATGTGGGAGTTCTTTTATTCTAACTTTTTAAAATTGTTGATAAACACATGCCTTCAAAAGAAAGAAGAATCAACTCAAAATCAGAAGACTGGATAAACGATGACATACTTACAGAAATGCACTATCGTGAAACTCTCCATAAAATGGCGGTTCGCACCAACGATGACCACGCGTGGAGTTTATACAGGGCATCGAGAAACAGGATGACCAGTAAGATACGAGAAGCCAAACAAGACTTTGTTGATGAAGCTATTTCGCAGACAGAAAATAAGCCTAAAGACATGTGGAATAGACTTAAGCAATTTTTACCATCTAAGAAAAGTAGTACAACATGTACATTTCTTAAAGATAATAACATTGTTTTTAAAGATTCAAAAGATATTGCGGAATGTTTTAATAATTATTTTTGTAACATTGGTCTCGAGTTAGGAAAACATTTTGATGACACTTTACCAACTGTACAAGAACAAATGCCCAAAAATACCTTTACGATACCAAGTTTGACAACTGAATTTGTTGAAAATGAAATAAAACATATGTCTGTATCTAAAGCAACAGGTCTAGATGGTATATCAGTCAAACTTTTAAAACTTTCCTCAAACAGTATATGCGATGATCTTACATATATTTTTAATTTTTCACTGTCTTCATGTCAATTTGCAAATGATTGGAAAAAAGCACGTGTTGTACCACTTTTTAAATCGGGAGATGAATGTTTAGTTAACAACTATCGTCCTGTATCAATTTTACCCTGTGTCAGCAAAATTTTAGAGAGGCACGTTTTTAATTCATTTTATGAGTATTTGTCGGTGAATTCCTTAATAACAGATTGTCAGTCTGGTTTTAGACCTAAGCACTCATGTGAAAGTACTCTTATTTCTGTAGTAGATAGATGGCTGAAAAATATTGATGAAGGAAAACTTACTGGTGTACTTTTCATCGATTTAAGGAAAGCATTTGATACTGTCAATCACAAGGTTTTATTGCACAAACTTAAATCATTTGGTATATGTGACGATACTTTCGAATGGTTTAAATCGTACCTAGCAAATCGTGTACAGAGAGTTATTTGGAAAGGTGATCTATCTGATGAAAAGAATGTTACTATTGGGGTTCCTCAAGGTTCTATTTTAGGCCCACTATTTTTTATCTTGTACATAAATGACTATCCACAAGCACTGAAACATTCTCTTGTAAATATGTATGCAGATGATACCTCACAAGATGTAACTGATAAGTCTGTAGAAAACATAGAGTCAAAGATGTGTGAAGATTTGCAACGGAGTATATGTTGGATTGAGCAAAATAAATTAAGTATAAATTTGTCTAAAACTCAATGTATGCTTGTTGGAACGTCACAAAGATTATCGAAATGTCGAAAAGTAGATTTAGTTGTAAACAACCATGTCATAGAATGTGTTCAAGAGTCAAAATTACTTGGTGTTATTATTGATGAAACTTTGTCCTGGAAAAGTCACATTGAAGCACTTGTATGCAAGATCTCTAAGAGAATTGGTATTTTAAGAAGAATAAGATATTTTATGTCAAATGATGCATTGTTGAAGATTTTTAATACCATGATTTTTTCTCATTTTACGTACTGAACTGTACTATATGGAGTAATCCAAAAAATGCTGAAAATGTGAAAAAATTATTAATATTACAAAAACGTGCTGCTAGGGTCATTTTGAACATCAGAAATTTTCAAACGCCATCTACTGTCATGTTTACAAAACTGAATTGGATGCCCCTATCAGATTATTTTATCTTTAGAAAAGTCACTTTAGATTATAAAGTATTAGTGGATTGATGCCTGATTATTTGAACGTGTTTAATTATGTATCAAATGTTAGTCAAAGACAAACTAGAAATTCCAATTCAAATTTATTGTATGTACCAAGGGCAAAAACTGAGTACTATAAGAGATCTTTTGTTGTCTCAGGCAGCAATCTAAGGAACACACTGAGTGAAAATATAAGAAGTGCGACAAGTGTTTTATGTTTTAAAAGAAACTATTTAAGAGAATACCACCATATGTGTCTTAATTTTGTTTCACATTCTTTTATCTTAGATTTCTTTTTTTTTTTTTAAATTCTTACATGTTTTCTATTTCTTTTAAACTGTGTTTTACTAATACCTGTCTGTATGTATGTTTTAATGCAGGACCATATTGAAAACTAGCATTGTTGCTAAAGTATGTCATCCTGGATAAATAAAGGCTTTATTATTATTATTTATTATTGATAGACACACATCAAAGACGATCAAAAGTGGCGAACCAAAATTTAAATTTACAAATTTCATTGAGAGTGTTACACATGAAAAATTACTTGGAATTCATATTGAATATTCACTTAAAGACGTACAACACACTTGGGGAGATAACTCTTGCGATTTTAATTGAACGTTTGACGTGGCGTCAAATCTAACGTCAAAAATAAAGCGTCAAAACGACGAGTAAAACGATCCCGATGTATATCAATCATGAAAGAAGATTGGGATATGGGGCTTGGCTGTGATTGTGCGTACCATACTCAACCAATAAGTATTTTTTTTAATTAACCCGATTAAACTCCGTAAAAAGCAAGACATAAAATATCATCCCTTAATGTTTATTTCATTTCATTTCATATACAATAAATTGTATTTTTGATCAAAGCGCAGCATTTTCTGAAAATTTTATTTTACATTGCCGAAATTCTCATTATGTACAACTGGCTATATAACATTCCGATTAATGGTTTTCATTACAATTTGTGAATACACGATATAAATATTGTTTTTCTTCTTTGATTAAATAAAACAACAATAAATAAACAAAAAACTTTTTACAATGTAAAATCGATGTTGTTCTCAGGCCCTTACTGATCAAAGAGGAACAACTCTGAAAATGTAGGAGATGTTTATTTTCCTCCCTTTATTCACGGTTTTCCACAGAATCACATTTACAGCAACACGTGATAAATCCGAGAATTGAATTCAATATTATAGACCTCATATACACAATGTAAGTATAGAATTGAAAAGAATTGTTCACTAGTACTGAAATTATCTGCATTTATGAATATTCTATTGCAGCAAATCGTAACTTTGACTTTCTGTCAACAATGTCGGTTCGCATTTCCTCGAATCAAAACAAAACGTAACCTATAAGATTTTTAAAAAATATCAATATGGGATTTGATATAAATTGAAATAGATGAAAATTTTAATGTTTGATATTTTGAAGTTAACGTGGACGAATACGGTGTTATCATTTTAACTTTAGAAGCGACGACATTGAAAGGAATGCGTACAATATTATCATGAGGGGTGTATGTACATCTAATGCAAATGTCGATGTATCCCCACGGTCACATACAGTCTCGTTTGAAATAATGACATGAAAGAAACTACAATTATTCCATTTATATCACAAGAGAGTTGAACATACACCATTTTTAATGAATAAAATTTAAGAAATAAAATTAAAAATCAACATAAGTTCAACAAAACTTGAATTCGTATCCAGGTTTCATGTGATATGGAGTGCATAACGCATACGCACAGTATATGGACTAAACACTAAAATCTTTCAGTAATTTTTTCCTGTATTAAAAAACGACGTTTCGTCAAACGCTAATGGTCTGCGACGCAAAAACGGAAGGGGTAAAAACTGCCTAAAAATCTACATTTAAATACGCTTTACATATGAGAACTTTTAAATTTGTAAGTTAATATATTTTTGAAGCAAAAGCAATATTCCAATTTAATTTTTTTAATGTGTATTTGTAGATTCATATAACAAAGTGATCGACCCCCGTCTGAAAGACGCGCGGGAACGTGATTTATTGAGAAAGGGGGAGGGGAGAATTTTCCGCTATTAAATCAAAACTGGTCGTACAAAAATTATACAAAAAATTATGAAGATTATTTTTACCACCAGCTACCAAACAAAGTTTTTTACCAAAATTAAACGACAGTTTTTTTTCACAAAAAAAAAAAATTGAATTTGAAAAATACGCAATTTTCAAGGCTTAGAAAATTCATAGTTTTTCAGTTTAAGGTCTTTAAAAATTGTTTTGATGATATGTATATCAAAAAGATGATTATGTTTTTGTGTTAAATTGTTAAAAGAATAAGCCAATGAAATTTGACATTTATATCTAGCCTGGTTTTATTGAAAATCAAGGTTTAAGTAGTTCATTGAATAAAAATTTTCTCTACTTGTAAACAACTAAAGGGGGGTAACTTTCGGAAGTTCCTGTCCAAAAACCACTCGAACGATTTTGTCCAAAATAAGCATACATGCAGTAGATATAGTCATGTACTAAATATACAAAAATAATGAAAATTAAACGACAGGAATTTTTTGGGGTAGGTGTTTTGTACATCCTTAAATTTTATAAACATGTCGATGCTGTTTGTAAATTTGTATCTGGAAAGATATCTGTATTATGAAGAATTAAGAAGTATCTTCCATTAAGGTATACCTTTACTCAGATGACTAAAAATTCCACTGATAAGTACGAAAAACCGCCTATTGCACATTGTATACCTATAATTCCTGTGTTAAATTTCAATTTCAAATAATTAGGTCAATGGCCTCGTTTTCATGCTAGTGGCCCCTGAGTATTTTTAGGGAAATACCTCAATTTTTCACACTATGACCATTGTTTTCTTCACTCACAAAATATTACAAGCAATAAAACTCTTTAAATAATGAAATCTTATAGCAATGTAACAGAGTTGCTCCTTATAAAGAAATGAGTAGAGTTTTTGGCAATAAATGTGATAATTATTAACAGTCCGAATTTCCTCTGTCAAATTTATTTTTTTTTTTTTGCTACGCACGTCCCTGTTTGTAATTCAGAAAATATTCCAGTATTAGTGATTCATAAAGTTATACATGTATATGGCTTGTCTGAGATAATAATACCGTATATAAAGATATACATGTTGTGTGTTACCGGTATTTACGTTCATAAAAAAAAATCACCGATTTGAAATTTAATACTGAGTAAGCTAAGGTTTCTATAAACGAAATGCCTCTTTTATATCTTTCAATTGATTTTAAATGTTTAATTGATTTACAAAAAAGTCCTATATTTATAATCTTTCTAATTTGACGAAAAATCTTTCTAATTTGACGAATAATCTTTTTAATTCGATTTCTAAAACATTCAATTATGACACGCCATATTCACAAAAATGAGCAAAATATAGTTTCACAGTCGATAAACTAGGTTTAATGGTTTTGATCTATAGTTTACGGACTGTAAACTATAGTTAACAACGTTAATCTATATTTTAAATCTGTAAACCATAGTTAACGCGATAATCTATGTTTCACAACCGTAAACTATACTTAACACCGAAAACAATCATTTGCGATTGCGAAACATAGATTATATGATAAATACAGTTTCACGATTTGTAAACTATAGTTTACAAACCGTTAACTATAGTTAACAACCGTTAAATATAGTTTTACAGATGAAAACTATACTTAACGAATCGTTAACTATAGTTTACAGTTTGTAAACTATAGTTTACAGACGATAAACCTAGTTTATCAATTGTGAAACTATGTTTAGCTAATTTTTGTGAATTTGGCGTGCCATATTCAACTATTTATGGAAATTAGAAAAAAAATTAAAATCCGTTTCCGTCGAGTGCATAATTTTTTTACAGTTTTCTGTTGACCCCCCCCCCCCCTTCCCCCTGGCGGTTTTTTGTATGTACCTTGAAATAATATCAGAAAGGAGTAACTATAACACTATTAAAAATATTGGTGATGGTCAAAATGTCGGACTACCGGGCCGTCGGACTATCGAACCTTCGGACTACTGGGCTGTCGGACTATCGGACCTTCGGACTACTGGGCTGTCGGACTATCGGACCGTCGGACTACTGGGCTGTCGGACTATTGGACCGTCGGACTACTGGGCTGTCGGACTATCGGACCGTCGGACTACTGGGCTGTCGGACTATAGGACCGTCGGAATACTAGGCTTGAACCAAAATAAACAAGAGGCCCACGGGCCTTATAGGTCACCTGAGTATCATGTAACAACTTTTCAGCGATTGTATTTACTTCGTGTTTTAATCCAAAAACCATGAAATTCACAAATTTTGAAAGAGGCACCATTGCTTATCAAAGAGCAGATTTCAAAGCATTAATTTATTTTTAGTCAAAGTACCCCCTTGGTACCCCTGACACAGCAGCCCTGAAATTATCTATTTTGAAAGAGGCCCTTTTCTTCATCATAAGGCCAGCATTTTTTTTTATTAGGTTTAGTTATGAACATGAGAATGAAAAAGTCCCGAAGGAGAAGGAAATAAAAAATTTTTTTTGATAAATCAACTATCAATATTTGTACATTTTTTTTTTATGCTATCCTAATAGTGTAGGCTCCTAACCTCTGGACACATAATGCTTACAAATAGGAAAGTAGAACATTTAATTGCTTATTTCATCATCTGCCAGTTTGGGCCCGTTTTATAAATTTTGTGATGTTGATCAAAATATATTTTTAAAAATCAATTCTTTAAAAGTCTTTCAATATATCTTCATTTTTTTAATATGTGTTAGGTGAATGTGTAGACATTGTTCTAAAATATACTTGATGCCTCAAATTATAATTCCTATCATAAAACAGACAGGGAGTATTGCGGAGTAGGGTGAACATTTTTTCAATTGAGTGTAAAATAATTTTTCTGGCTGATACAAATGATACTCCATGCCTGTATATATTCTTATATTCTTGTTTTTTTATAAAATAGTTGAATTTTTTTTTTATTTCTTCAGGTTATTGTTTATTTCTTCCTCAAATGGACTAAACTTCTCCTACAGTTTTATTCATTACTTCTGATGCATAAGCAACCCTTTTTTTGAAGAATGATGCTTAGACTGTAAGCTATAACAGAGACCTAAACAATGTCGCTGGCAATATGCAATAGCTACCACGGGCAGTTTAAAACCTGTGGGAGGAAACTAATTTACAGACAGATACTTTTGAAACGAATACATAATTATCTCACCAGCATGTCATTGTCAACAAAGTCGTCAGAATTTTATCTGTCCTTTGAACGGGTGAAACGTTTTGAATGGCACTCTTAGCGATGAATTTTACACTAAACCAAGCTATCTTCGCAGATCTAGCTTTCTTTACCCGCCGTTTCATCTTAAACCGGAATTGCGAGTTCGTAAATTTGAAATCTCGATCCCGACTCAAATTTGACATCGGAAAAACAAAATTGTTTTATTTTTTTCTGAAAATTCAAAACCTTGAGCGGAGGGTTTGTAAAACTGAAAATAAAATAAATCCTGGCCTTAAATATGTAATTAGAGCATTAGCATATTAACCAGGAGCAAAGGACAAGATGTTCAAAGAATTCATGCATTTCACTATATATCATTAGAGCCCCACCCTAAAATAAGAACCCCTGACCCAGGGGCCCTGAAATTCACAAATTGGGGAGAAGCAGTCTTATTCAACATAACTATGTACTTGGTTAGTTTATTTATTGCCCAGGAGTAGAGAAAAAGATTTTTAAAGAATTGATGTATTTTCACTATATAATCAATAGAGCCCCACCCTAGCACTAGAACCCCTGACCCAGGGGCCATGAATTTCACAATTTTGGTAGAGGCCACCTTATTCAACATCACTATGTACTTGGTTAGTTTATTTAATGCCCATGAGCAGAGAAGAAGATTCTCAAAGAATTTATGCATTTTCACTATGTACATGTAATCAATTTAGCCCCGCCCTAGAACTAGAACCCCTGACCCTGGGGCCATGAATTTCACAATTTTGGTAGAGGACTCAATGCTGATTACAATCATGCAAACACTTTGACTGCTTGATGTCCAGGAGTAAAGAAGAAGATTTTTAAAGATTTCTTTAATTTAACAGGTTTTTGCCCAACCCCTCAGGCCCAAGGGACCATGAAATTTGCAATTTTTGTTCCCCTTCACCCATAGATGCTTTGTGGCAAATTTGGTCGAAATTGGCAGAGAAGAAGCTGAAAATGTTCAAATGTTAACGCACGGCGCACGACGACGGACGACAATAGATAGCAATAGGCCACCTGAGTTTACTCAGGTGACCTAAAAAATGTGTAAACTACATTTAAATGTTTCTCCTCCTACAGGTTTGGTCTGATCTTAGTATAATTCGGTATTCAAATAGACTACACTGAGATATTAATTAATCCTTTATTGTTCCTTATTTTGATGAATTATGTTGCCATTCTAACTACAATTGAAATTCATGAATAATTCAGTTCTATTACTGTAGCATGGCTTGCCTGTCTGATATGCGGGTTTAAAATAGAGACATTCTTAATGCAAACTTGCCACAAAAAGAAACTAAATAAAGGTTCATTATTTTAGTATTATTCTATTATTATTGTTGCAAAGTTTCAAGACCAACTACATGTATTACTTTTCTTCTGTTACAAAGTAAAAACCAGTAGAGCTACAGTCTCAAAAGAGACTTCCTTGTTTTAATACTGACACGTGTGCGGAACACGATATCACAACACACTTTCTATGATCGAGCATGTGGTATGAGATTACGATTGTAATGGATATTAATGAACGGTCAATTCGTGGTTTTAAGGACTCACATCTTGAGTGTTATTGACCTATGACACAGAATATGACAGCGACCTATCTTTATCACGTCTTGTATCTTTCATTTAATACTAGTATCCTTATAACCACAATTTGACCTGCACCAAACTCCATAATTGAATTTTCTATATTCAATGTGTTCAGTTTAAATTAACATGTGGTATTTAATTAATCAAACAACTTTCATTGTTTTGATGACTAGTGTTGAAGATTGGCTGTATGTTGTTAACGTCCCATTCGAGAATAATTCATTCATGTAGCGACGTCGCCATGTACTGGTAAAGCCGTAAAGGGCTCCAAATTTTGACGTTTAATTTGCTTTCAGGTCCATTGAGCTGTGAAGGTTCTTCAGCGTGCCAGGACCAATCGTGACACCGGGCCTCGGTTTTTAAGGTCTCATTCGAAGGAGCCCCCAAATTTCACTTCAAGTGCCGAGCGCATGGCGAAGGAGCAGTTGCTACCAATTTTTTATCGACTTAGGTCAGAAGCGGCCGAGATTTGCACTCGAGATTCGTTTATGTGTTAAGAGAGAAAACTTCGAGTGAGAAAAAGAAAGAAACAGAATTTTGTTTCCTTTTCAAATTAAATTTGATTTTTCAATCTCATCCAAAAATAATATAATTAATAATAAGCTCTTTCAAACGGTTTATCCATTGGTATTTTGTGCTCAGTCGGTGTTTTTCTGTGAAATCGATATATCTATGGATCGAACTCATGGAATCTACATAAAAATATTTTTTAATGCATAATTTATGCTCTTGTCCTTGTTATAATTACAAACCGTGAAAACATCACGACAAACTGAGTAAGCTTTAATTTCTTCCAATGACAATTATGAATTTTCAACATGTGGGATTACTCGTGTCCATCATTTCCGTTATTTTGAAGGATTTCCTTCATCTGCAGATTCCTGTTATAATAGTGAATCGCGTTGAAATAATTGTTTTGTTTCAACAGAGAGATTTCCTGCAGACAATCATGTTATTAAGTGACGAATGTTAGTCTTTAAGACTTGTCACAATAATTCTAATTTGAGAGTGGACGATAATGTACTATTTACAAAGTTTCTGGATTAAATGTGTTGATCACTGTCTGAAGCCTCAAAGGATTAAAAAGAAATGGATGTTTTCGTCAGATTAAGGAAACAGATTTAAAAATTTATAGGCTCCTAGGCTATTTACCTCAGGCTATCAAGTGTTATTACAATTTTTATGCCATCGAATCGAAATATCCGGGGAGTATTTTCCTTTTGTCCTGTCTGTTTATCTGTTTGTTGTCAACTTTAATCTTCGCGATAACTTATGAGAGATAGAGACTTCATATTTGGAATGTATACTCCTCTAAAGCTCTTTCAAATGTCACCACGGTCAATGACCTAGTAGCCTTGACTGTGACCTTTATACTAAAAACAACTTTTGTACCAAATGAGATAGAGATTTCATATTTGCTATGCATACTCCACAAACTACGTTCTTTCAAGTGACATCAAGTTCAATGACCTTCACTGTGACCTATATGCTAAAATTAGCTCTTTAGTGTTATATACATGCGTATAATTTCATATTTTTGATAAAGACAATTTGTTAGTTTCTTAGATGTACTTATGATTTAGGTATTGTTTAAATATTATAATTGATGTACTGGGAATTTGTAATTGAAAATTAATTGTTTTATTTGATCTTCAGAAAGAGCACTGCTGCACTCGTTTGTAATTTCTCAAACTTGACATCTCTCTCTCTCCATCCCACGGTATCGATGCTATTAGCTCATAATTGTTATCAGGTTTATGGTCAGATCTTAGACTGGTGTTTCTTTGAATTTGTTATGCTTACTCAAATTGTTTCCTGTGTTATAAATTAATGTCATTGAGCTTTCCCCAAACTTTACTACTGTCTTTTAACTTGTTTCATTGGTTCATTTATGAAATGTGGGAGGAGTTGTCAAAGATGAGACGTGCCTGAGTTTGTTTGTAATTCACTCTCACTTTAGGAATTTTTGTGTAAAAATGTAAATTTTGATTTTGTACTTTTGGACTTGAATAAATTCTAAACTTTAACCAGGAATTATCATTTCAAAACAATATAATTATTACATGGTGGAGAATCTAAATTTTTGGACGACGGTATCCTGTATAAAAACTTTGAACATTTTGGATTGTGTTCACTTTATTCAAATATTACTGAAAATGTCAGGAAACTTTGGAGATAAACCAACTCAACATCGTTCATCATCTTCATTGGATTATTCGATTCTCGGAGATTTTACCAATTTATAGTGGTGCCGAGATTCATGGGAAAATTGTAAAATTCAGTTTTACAGAAGCGCTACAACCCGCATTTTCTGAACTTATGTGCTCAGTCATGTTCACTATGTATGTCCCACTATCCACGTATGTTTCCTTTCGTTCCGTGGATGAGGATTCCCAACAGGATGATGTAAATGGACCAGGCCCCGACTTCGAAGCTTTCCCTGTTCTCAAAAATGACTGTCCAACCATTTGCTGAATTTCTGTGCTCAGTCGTGGTCGATATGCATGTCCCCGTATCCTCGCACTTTTCGTTTCGTTCCTTTGATGAGGATTTACCGCAGGATCGTGCAAATTGTACCAATGGATCCGGGACCGAAACGTTCCCCGTTCTTCAAAATGACTATCCATCCATGCAACCATTTTCTAAACCTAATTATTTGGAAATCGTTCGTTACCTACAGGACTTTATTCCTCTAATACCGAAGGTCGAGCCACAGGGAGTCAAGAGCTGGCCGTACCTGCAGAGGTTTCTTGCGTAAATTCACGCCATGCCAAAGTCAGTGAAGCTATCCCATCGCTCTTTATTGACTGTTAAAGTTTTTTTTTGTTTAAAAGCAATGATTCTGAGATGTACATATGTTAATGCATGCGACAATTTAGTTATTTTAGTACTTTTCACATAGACCTGTATATTCCTTACAGTTGCATGAAAGTAGTTTTTGTTGTTGTTCATTACGATTTGCGATATCGATGTGCTATTGGTGTGTTTTGTTTTTAATATCATTATAATTATGCATTGGTACGAGTGTGTCTATTTTGCTCAAGTTATTTAACTGCAAGAGCTTAGTACACTTTTCTCGTAGTGCTAATTACTAATGGGTATTGGTCACAATTTGAGCTACCAATGTGAAGTAGCTGTTGTGAGAGATAGTTTGTATACTTCTGAGGCGTAATGATGCCTGGAGTTGATACGTTTTTTTTATCATGATGTCATATATCGTTTCTTTTGCAACTTTGTTATAATGTACAGCTTGAAAGTAAGCGCCAGTACGGTAACAATGTTATGAGTGTTGCATAAAGCGATGACATGCTTGATATGAGGCATGGTCCCTTTTTGTAAATATATGTGTATAACTTTGTTTTACATTTTTGATCTGTATTAATTTACAGTGTTTCATATGTATGTTTATGTAATTACGGATGTTTTATTCCACAAGTATTACAGCTTACATATATTGTTGAAAACGGTAGAAATTGAATGCGTAGGAATTACTAGCATGCAATATTTGTGGCATACATTGTGTAACATGAAAATTTTGTGTTGGTTTGATATATTAATTGCTTTTCTAACCAAGGATGTTTTATTCCGATAGGGTTATACCTTATGCAATTCGATATAGTAGTAGTATGCAGTATTTGTGACATACATCGTGTGATATGAATATTTTGTGTTGGTTTGATATATTAATTGCTTTTTCTAACCAAGGATGTTTTATTCCGTCAGGGTTATACCTTATGCAATTACGTAATTGAATATTGTTTTATCTTTATTTGAAAGTGGTATGATTTATTCTAACCGAGGATGTGTTATTCCATACAGGTTATACTTTGAACAACCATATTCGAGAATTTGTTGTTTACATTTTTTTTTTACTATGCATTGCCGCGCAAGTTATGAGTTCTTATGATGCACTCTGATTTGAATATTATGTTTGTATGAATGTGAGAATGTTTGATGGTACCAAGGTATACATGCTTCGAAAACATTTTATTCACTTCTGATTTCATTACTAGAATGTATTTTTCTTCTTGTACATGTATTATATTTTCTTCATTATCATTTTGTATAGCATTTCTTTTGTGTGCGTATTTTATGATTGTCTTTATCGTTTAATGTTTAAAATTGTATGCCAATTTTTTTTAGGGGGCGGATGTTATATACATGCGTATAATTTCATATTTTTGATAAAGACAATTTGTTAGTTTCTTAGATGTACTTATGATTTAGGTATTGTTTAAATATTATAATTGATGTACTGGGAATTTGTAATTGAAAATTAATTGTTTTATTTGATCTTCAGAAAGAGCACTGCTGCACTCGTTTGTAATTTCTCAAACTTGACATCTCTCTCTCTCCATCCCACGGTATCGATGCTATTAGCTCATAATTGTTATCAGGTTTATGGTCAGATCTTAGACTGGTGTTTCTTTGAATTTGTTATGCTTACTCAAATTGTTTCCTGTGTTATAAATTAATGTCATTGAGCTTTCCCCAAACTTTACTACTGTCTTTTAACTTGTTTCATTGGTTCATTTATGAAATGTGGGAGGAGTTGTCAAAGATGAGACGTGCCTGAGTTTGTTTGTAATTCACTCTCACTTTAGGAATTTTCGTGTAAAAATGTAAATTTTGATTTTGTACTTGAATAAATTCTAAACTTTAACCAGGAATTATCATTTCAAAACAATATAATTATTACATTAGAACCTTGTCGCCGCCGAGTGCATAGTGATTCACAAACACTCCTTGTTATATATATATATATATATATATATATACATATATATATATATATATATATATATATATATATATATATATATATATATATATATATACATCTCCAAAATTTAAATAATTTTTATCCCACTGATCTTGAGCTGAATCTCTTTAAAGTTTCAGAGTATATCATATTTAAGTTTCAAATCATATATGTGCGTTTGTACATAATTTGTCATTTTTTTCCTCGCGTTAATCAACTTTCCACGCCACAAGCGACTTTTTTTGTATATTAGCCTTAAGCACAAACGTCTGAAAGTTGCTAAATTCATAATCAAGTTTTAAGAAATAAACAAATACATGTAGAAATAGTGATAAACCTATCGAATAAATAACATTTTAATATATGAGCATTTATACTTACATGTGATCTTGTATGTCATCAGTCCTACAATGTATAACAGCACCGTCCGTGCATGCCTTTTAAACAGAATGCAGCGCCAACGGTGTATGATAATTTACCTGCATCGCCTGGTTGTGTTGTAGCAAGGATGACATACAAAAGATTGATTGTTTGTTGTTTAACATCCCTCTCGACATTTTTTTACACTCATATGAGAGACATCGCCACTTGCCTGTGCAGGGCCTAAAATTTTGTTCTTTACTCGGCAGGTTGAACTTTTTAGTGGGTGAAGTATCATTTTAAAGAAAGATATATACATGTATTAAAATTTTAGATTGATTGATTGTACATGTAAATTTATTGTTTAACGTCCCTCTCGAGAATTTGTCACTCTTATGGAGACGCCACAACTTGCCGGTGGAGAGCTGCAAATTTTGTCCTATACTCGGCACTATGGGCCAGTGAGTAGTGAGGGACCTTATTAGTACCAGCACCTACGACACGGGACCTCGGTTTAAACGGTCTTATCCGAAGGAACGACCGGTCTCCACGTTCCACAGTGGGATTCAAAGCCGCGACGGTAGGATTTACTCGATCCTTACTTCGCGACCCTAGAGCAGACGCTCTACACTGAGCCATGCGGGGGACTCATAAAAAATAATTCAATGCTCATCAACGTGCGATAGCGCTTAAAGAGCCGATTATGATTGTGCATTTTGTAGGAATTACGATTAGAGTCATTATTCAGTCATTATTCTCTGCTATTTAGACTATTTTACCTTGTTGGTTTGCACACGTGGTACACTTTTCTCGGATATAAATAACATATCGCTATCTCAAGTAAATTAGGGTCGATAAATATTGACGTCTATAGTATTTGTTATGATTATATCTGTAGTCGTCTGCGACGCGCAGTGATTAGAGCGTCTGCTCTAGAGTTGCGAAGTACTTATGGGTCTCGGGTTCGAATCCCACTGTGGGACGTGCAGACCGGTCTTTCGAATGGGACCTATTGACCGAGGACCCGTGTCGCAGTAGACCTGTGCAGGCAGGAAAACAGTTTTTTTGCAGTTTCCATTGAAATTTCATTGCGTCTCGATATGGTTAAAAATTCTAGCGAGAGACATTAAACAACATACACATATTATATAGCTATTTCATAAGGAGGACAAGTTATTCGACAATTGCATGCTTGTTTGATCATTTCAGATTGTCCAGAAGCCTGGTCCGTATTTAATGGTCACTGTTATCTGTATAATGAGACGTTTGTGAATTGGACCCAGGCTAAGGTAGATCGAGAGAATCAATTCATGCCAGTGGTGGATTCAAAAATCTTGAAGGGTGGGGCAGTTCGGGGTCGGAATAGGGCCTCACAAACACACCCCTTTTTTTTCTTGACACATAATTGAATTTATTATTATTGAACTGTAATGTTTGATCTTTTGGTGGGGTCAAATTTATGAGGTTTGCGAAAAATATATACATGTAATTGTTTGTTGGGGATTTGATTTCGAGTTTGGGGTAGTGCTGAGTAAAAATGCTTATGATTTTTTACATTTCAAGGCAGAAATGAATTCGAGGGTCTCTCCATACCTTATAAAACAAAAAAAAATTTAGTCCATCACGAAAATAATTTTTTTCACGGTAATTAAAATTTGATTGCAATTTTAAAATGTTTAAAATTCGACATTTTTTTGTTTTAAATAAATATATAAAATGATAAATACATGTATATTACTACATATTGATTTGATTAAAAAGAATAAATGCAAGTAACTGATTTTAATGACACGTACTTTTCTAATATACATATAGGATTTTTGCGAGTCCCAAGGATCTTATCTTCTAGCGATTGAAGATCAGAAGGAATCAGATTGGATCACAGAGAAGTTCCTTAAAACTGGTCAGATTTATTTTAAATTGAAACTGATGAATAATATATTGGATTCTGTATGCACGTAGATAGATTGAACATAATATTGCTTTAATTTTCAGACTGAATTCTCCCCGTGGGGATCCGGGTTAGAATAGGTCCTCAGTACCCCCATGCTTGTCGTAAAAGGCGACTAAATGGGGCGGTCCTTCGGATGAGACCGTATAAACCGAGGGTGTGGCACGATAAAGATCTCTCCCTGCTCAAAGGCCGTAAGTGCCGAGCATAGGCCTAAATTTGCAGCCCTTCACCGGCAATGGTGACGTCTCCATATCAGTGAAATATTCTGGAGAGGGACGTTAAACAGTATACAATCAATCAATCAGACTGAATTCACAACATTTAATTTAATATTATTAAATCACATGAGGCAGTCAGGTGACCTATTGCTATGTGCAGGTTTTGTTCTTCGTGTGTTAACATTTAAACTTTCTTTCTGAATCGGCTTAACCAATTTCAAGATATTTTAGTAAATAGCTTATATAGATGAAGAGGAACGACAATTGTGATTTTTGTGGTCCCTGCCCCCACCCCCTCCCCCCAAACCCAGGGTTTGGGGCTAAAACCACTATGATTAATGCAATCATTAAAAAATCTTCTTTACTCCTGGACATCAAGCAGTCAAAATGCTGGCGTAATTGTAATAAGCGTTGAGCCTTTTACCACAATTTTGAAATTCATGGCCCCTGGGTCAGGGGTTCTGGTGTTAAGGCCGAGCTCTATTGATTATAATCTGAAAATGTATGCATTTTTTTTCCCCTCTGCTCCAGTGTATTAGGCAAATAAACTTTGTACATAGTAATGATGAGGAAGGGAGCCTCCTCCAATTGCAAAATTTTGAATGTCAAGGAATATGGACCAGGGGTTCCTGTGTTAGGGAGGGGCTCTGGTGACTATTTAGTGAATATACTTTAAAATACCTTCTCCTCCTGTACTGGATATTAAAGCAATGAACTATATACTTAGTTATATTGAGGAAAAGCGCCTTATCAAAAATTGTGAATTTTTGTATCAGGGGCTCTGGAGTTAGGACAGGGTTCTATTGATAATATAGTTAAAATGTATTAATGCTTTAAAAATCCTTTCTTCTGCTTTACCGTGTACTAAATCAATTAACCTTGTATATAATTATGAGATAACTTTTCTCAATAAAAATATATTGAGATAACGATTAGTATACGAGTTCAAAAGTCCACAAAACAATACAAATTAAGAGCGGAGCAAACAAAACATCACAGAGGGGATCAGGTGCCATGGAGGAGTGAGCATTCCCTGCCGACCTGTCACACCCGGCTCCTTTGTCATGATCAAGAAAGAACGGGAGAATCCGTTGACAATTCAGTGCATGTGTAAATAATGGCCTAAAAATCAGATAAAGAATAATCATTACAGGTTTTAAATGCTCGCACTTTTTATAATATTTTAAAAGAGTGACATATTTTTAGATACCTGTATAACACTGAGGTTATGTTCAACATGGTCAGGTGGAAATGACATAGCAACAGAGAATAGTTTCGTCTGGCATCACTCTACTGCACCTGTTGTGTTTACAAAGTGGGCGCCAGGACAACCCAGAAATGGAATAAATTCCAATTGCATTAATATACGTCACCATGGGCAGTGGAATGATGCATCATGCAGCGACAAGTTCAAATTCATCTGCGAAAAAGCTGTATAAGAATTAACTCTGAACGTTGACTGGAATTAGGAAAAAATATTGTCTTTTGCATCATGACGTACAAGATCTCCTTTCAAAAAACTTTTTTTATTATGTTTCAGCATACAAAATCTATGTTTCTATGTAGTTTGAAAGAAATTTGCCCCCATATATTGCCAATCAGACCCTGTAAAAAGACCTGAAATCAGACATGATTACACTCGAGAATGTTCCATTTTTTAAAAGTAATATTATCTAGTCTACGCAGACACTTTTTATAAATATTACCTTTTTATGCCTCGGGATAGAGAGATCCGGGGGAATATCGTTTCTGTCCCGTGTATCTGTTTGTCTGTCTATCTGTTGTCAACTTTAACCTAGCCCATTGCTTTTGAGCTGCCAAGCGTAATATTTGACATGAGTGTTCATTACAATATTTACAATACCATTCCATTGGTACAGAAATAAAAAATCATTGATCATGTGACCTTACCTGGGACATTTGAGCCACATTTGAAACCCTAAAAAATCTCACAAACATATATTTAGTCTACGTCCCAGGCCAGAATTGTGATACAATCGGAGGCATAGTGAATCACAAATACACATCTTGCTTCCTACTTATTTTCAGTAAATTATATTGATACCTGTAAAAATGAGAGTAAAAAATAAAACATACTTAGAACATGAATTGAAAATTCACATGTTAGTATTCTACATTAATCTTAAAACTTTCTTTAGAGAAAATGTATTACTCAGATTTACAAAATATCCACAAAATGATTGAAATGGAACCTTAATTAAAATGTGACAAAATGAGGAACATTAAACCCAGTTTCAGATGAAAGATATCTAATCCGACATGCACTGGAAGCCAGAGTTTATGTCGGTCAAATGTGTATAAAGAATGATGATATTCTTTTTACACATGTCCAAATATCAGGTCTGTAATATATTAATGGATCAAAAGTTACTCTGCATTTAAAAACAGATTTGAAGACGGGTATTTGGTACTACCTTAATAAATGATGAAGAATTCATTTTTTAACTAAAAAATGAATTAATAAGGAATTTTATGAGCTATTACAATTGTTTAAAAAAAATAGAGGAAACTTAAGATTGTTTATCACTATTTTACGATTTTGATTAAACATTCTTAAATTAAGAAAAAAAAAATATTGTGAAATTGTAAAGATATGATTATCAGCCGCAGCAGCGGCCCATCTATTTGTGGTTGTGTTAGTGCACGTGGAAAATGAGTCGTTAGTTTGTTTGTTTGTGTTTGTTTTTGTTTTTTTTTTTGTTTTTTGTTAGTTCCGTCAAACAAATCTTGAATAATAACAATCATGATTAAAATATTTTAAAAACTTACTGTACACTAAGTAATTATTGTTTTTATTATATTTCAATTTCATTATTACTTCTCAGATAATTAATAATTCATGGTTATGTAAAAAGAATTAACAATAGATACTCCCCAGCCTGGGAATGTGCAAGATTTGAATGGAAATCGTCATGATTTTCCGGATAATAACGACGTTGTAAAAGTGTATGATGAATAAAAATTTATAAGTTTATAAATGTTCAGCTTGTACAAGATGTTTAGAATATGCTACAGATGAGATTGACACAAGGGCATTTTTTTTCTCTACATTTTGCATCGCGCCTTGCAGCCTCCTCTGCAGAAACCCTAGGGATTATCATATGAAAAAGGTCCAGGGTATCAGCAAGTGGTTTATGTTAAGAGGCTTGCATCTTCATTTTGATGACAATATTTTTATTATTGCTACATGTAGCACTCTCGAGTGCTAACAACTACGTTAGTTCAAATTCCTGAAATACGCATGCTCGACTTCACGGTCGTGCATTCTGGGAAAATTGTGAAAACTACTAAAGATAGACCGTACGATAACAATTTCGTTTTATCATGTTATAGCATTAAATAACTATATTTATTGTGTAGCTTACACTTGAAAGAAAACCACATTTTTGTAATACTTCAAATTTTTCCGTTTTTTTTCTGACGGAAAAGCCCGAGTCATTATCTGATTGTTCTAAACAAAGACAAGGAAGGTTTTTTTTTTACGTCTTAGCACAACTAAAGATGGACTATAATTTCTAATTGGTCAATTCAGCCAATTTTACAAATTCCAGAAACATGAATTTACACTTGAAAAAAACGAATAAATCCATCATTTATTAAAAAAAAAAAATCTGATGTGTATGAATCTTAACCTAACATTTCTTGACAAATATGACCCAAAGGACCAAGCTACCTCACATCTTTCTGGATTTCTTTATACAACATACACTTTGAGTTATTTTCTATATTCCTTTTAACTCCAATGTTTTTTCTTCGCTACATTGCCAAGAAATTCTATTCTTAAACCAGCTCATACAATGCCTCAATCGGCATCTTCTCCATATTATATAGAGTCTCCCCCCTCTCCAGTAAAGGTCATAAATGTTCCGTTGCGCCAAAACTCCAATAGGTCAACACAAAAATCCCCCCCCTCGTTTCTTTACCTATGTGTCTATAAAACACACTTCACAAAACAATTATATCTATCACTCTCCAGCCTCGATAAAAATTAAAGAATTCAGCAAAATAAATCACTTGATCACGGATCCTCCTTTCTGTGTTTAAAAATTGCTATGGCGCTAACTCACCTATCTTTTTAAAAGATAAACTTGTTATTTATCATATTGACCTATTACATCGATGAATCCATTGGATGAGCAAATGCACTAAAATTTCTATTCCTTTAATGTTTAAAAAAATATTTCTTTTGCATTAAAAACAGTATTAAAAAATGATCACAATTTCGGCTTTCCTTTAATGGATGTTTTTAAAATCATGAAAGTAGTTTTTAAAATGCTAAATTTATTTGCGGCCGATTTGATGCTTTGTATCAATTTAACTTGTTTTATTTGTACCGGTAACAGTAAATTTTAAATAAAAAAGAGATTTTAAACAAGAGGCCCACGGGCCTTATAAGTCATCTGAGTATTGTGTAACAACTTACAAATAATTGTAGGAAAACTGGTTTTTGTTCAGTCAAATTACTAACCTCAATTATCTTTACATCTTTATACTAAATGATTATTGGTTTACACTTAATTAATTTGGTGCTATTAAATCATATTTAACTTAAACACAACGCGAAGTCATACACATGTTACCCGGTTCTCCATTTGTAAACAATATTTGTCACTTCCTGTATTGTGTATTCACATACCTTTGTAAAGTCCGCTCTGATTGGCTAATCAGCGTTATGTAAATCCAATAGTTCAGTTTGATATAAACTTATCGATTCATTGATTTTCTATTGTTCAATAAAGTATAAAAGGGCTGTCTTGTCCTTTTCGTACTGGAGTCGTCCGGCAGAACACTCCGTACAGGTACTGTTTCAGCACCTCACCTTTTTCTCTGCTACTTTCACTTTGGGATGAATTTTGATAACCGAGTCCTTGACTCATTCGGAATTTATTTTCTATAAAGTTTATTTTTGGAAATAAATTAAATTTCTTATTTAAAG
This sequence comes from Saccostrea cuccullata, assembly GCF_032062105.1. Taxonomy (NCBI): domain Eukaryota; kingdom Metazoa; phylum Mollusca; class Bivalvia; order Ostreida; family Ostreidae; genus Saccostrea; species Saccostrea cuccullata. The sequence goes on from NW_026940110.1 coordinate 36,447, forward strand.
TAAATATTTTTGAATTATCTTCTTCTAAAAATTAATTAGATATTTTTGAAGCATTTTTCAACTAAAACTTGAATTCAGGAGAACTGGGAAAATTATTTATTTAATTTATTTCTGGAAAATATTTATATTTTCCAATTTAATTTATTTTGGTGCTTTTTGACAAAGTATTCATATTTCTGAGATTATTTTTGTATAGATATTTCATATTATATATTTTTCCTTTTTTAGGAGTTTGTTGTTTCAATTTCATGTCCATTATTCCCATTTTCTCTCATTGTTGTTACCGGTAATTAAGGTCTTCCGTCTTCACGGAAGACCTTATAGCGATTCTATTGTTTCTTCTTCTTATTATTATTTTCCTGACCATCTAATTTTGTGCACGCGATTTCTCGAAGACTACTGGGTGGATTTTCACAAAATTCTCAGATACAATGTGATGTGATCTGAAGTTATTTTATCCGAGAGATTTTTTGGAAATTCGCTTCCGGTGCCAAGTTACAGACCTTTTCCTGAATTTAAAATGACATTTTGTCCGTGGTTAATCTCAAGAACGGTAAAAGATATTAATGTGAAACTTTCAGGGATTATAGATCGTGATATTCACTATCCAGGACGCGACCTTTCGTTCGTCGTCAGTACTTCCTGTTGTTTCCAGATGAAAATTTAAAAAAGTCGAATTTTCTAACTTTTTTGTTTTTCAATATTTTTGAATTATTTTAATATGTTAAATAGAAACCCTTCTAATTAGACTTAATATCTAATTTGTTTGTAAATTGATAAATTCAAACTCTAGATATTAACATTTGAAAATTCGAAGCGTATCCAAAATGGCGTCTGTCTCTTTCAACTCCGACATTTAGTGCGTAGGGGGTTATGGAGTCAGCTGAACGTTTGGCTGAACGAAACTAACATAAGGATAAATAAAATGTAAAAGAGAACTTTGATTGTCACGTCCTTGTTTCGTTGCAATTCTGTTTTAACTGAAGTTTTAATGCGAGATCTTCTCAAATTGGTTTTATATGGTCCTGAAAGTAGAAAACGACTACATGTACAAATGAAATACTATATATACAACCTTTTGTTTTGCATCATGGAACAACAGATCTTGAATAACGATTAATATACATGTAAGCATAAGTTTATCAAGAAACAATATATTCAGTGAGTATAAAACGCGGCCACTGTTTTCCCATGCAAACTAATAGAAAAGAACAAAATAAGTAAACCATTTTTTTCAAAAGATCGTTTAATGAAGTTTATGTTAACATTTGTTTAGATCTAATTCAAGTTATTGAACATAAATGGTATCTAAATTCTTGACCGTCGTTGGGTGAGGAACGTTTTTCAGTTTCAGTTTTTTAATGAATGTGTAACTAATTGGGAAATTGAAATATGTTAAAGAATCATAGCCATATTCCACTGCTTTCGTATTACTTCCGTATAAACGATATGTAATTGTCTCGTACATTGAACGTATTAAATGACTTTTAAAACTCACAATTTAAGCTATAAGAACGTTCTTATTTTAATTTCATTGAAGCTATCACACCTCTTTAATAGAACTTTCCAAAGAAGGCGTGAAGATTTATACGTGCCGTTTGGCGCGAAATTATGATTAATTGGTCAGCCTTTCACAATTTCAAGACAGATATACTGTTGCAGAGATATATACAAATAAATTTAGAAGAGTGTTCCTTATATAGTAAAGGTAAGCGCGTTGGAAATACTTGCTGGTAACCCTGGTTCAATCACCCATCTGTACGAATTTTTCAAATTACTTTTTCAGCTCGATTTTACAGGGTTTTTTTCAGAATCGGACGGAAGACCTTTCGTTGCTCGCAACGAGATCGTTTCTAGTTCATCTTGTTATCATTTTGTTAGCATCTCTCATCATCAGAATCATTCTTGTTATATAAATTATTGAAATTTAAACCTGACTTATGTTGTTTCTCTCTGTCATAAACGCATCCAGTGATTCGAATGACTGTGGTATGTAAGGGATTCATTGCTCCTGCACAAAGCTAATGAGTAATCTAGCACGGCCTTACATTTTATAGATTTTTCAGTAGAAAATATTTTATAGATTTTTCAGTAGCCTGCGGGGGCGTGAAACACTCCTCCTTACTACATTTTGGTGCCGTGACCAGGATGTGTTTCTAATCATGACAGGGAGACAACAAGAAATTAGAAAAATGTTCAGAGAGAAACTCTTTGATGATGAGTCTTTGCTAGGTGCTTCAGGAGAGAAAGATTCAAGAAAAATTAAATCCCATGAAAAAGTCAAACATGAGAATGAAATACTTGAACTTACTGAAACTATTAAAGATTTGGAAAGGCGTTTACAAGATGCTTTGAAAACTAGTAGAACAGAAGACAAGTATTCAGAAACAAAATCTAAAGAGCATTTAGATTTTCGCTATGAATCAAAATATAAGCCTTTTGAGTCTAATCTACACAGTACACCAAAGGTCAGTGACCTCAATAGGCCATTATTTTCAGAATCAAGGGATGCTGGATCATCATATGATCCAAGGTTCGGTTTAAGACAGTCTAGGTTCAGAGATGAAATGTTTGGTCAAAGAGTGGGGAACACTGGATTAGTATCTGATCCATCCTTCCTTGACAGAACAAGGTTTAGAAGTGAAAACCAAGGCCCACAATTAGGGAATGCTGGATCTGCATTTGATCCAACCTTTTTGAATGCCTCCTCTCATTTGGGAAGACCTGGGTACACAAATTCAAGGCATGTCACCTTTCAAGATTCAAGACCAGAATATTATTTTACACCAGGTCATGCAAACAATACACAGACAGATTTTCCATCTAACTGGTATTCCAGTCATTCTGTGCCAACACAAACATCTCATGCACCTCCCATGCAATCTTATGCACCTCCCATGCAATCTCCTGCACCTACCATGCACAAAGTAGTAGAACCTGACAAATTTGATCCAAACACCTGTTGTGAGATGTGTATTGTTTCATATGTATATAATTAGTAACATTAAGTTTCTTGAACATTCCAGAGTGGTCAACATGTTCGGTCATTTGATCTAGAACATTCTTAAATTTTGTGTATGTCCAGATTGTTCCAGCAATATCATATTTTAATAATTTCTAGAATATTCTAGATTTATGATACTATATAAATACCCTGTCAATTCTATGCATATACAATACTTTGTCGTATAAGCACTATTGAGATATAAATGGGATATATTTTCACTGGGACATTGTGTGCAGCAACGGACACTCTGATGTATGTATTTTTAGATTCTTGCTAAGTTTGTACTTTATGTTTGATATATTTATTATATATTACTGCAAATAAATTATTGTTAAGTTTAAATTGTGTTATTGATCTTTGCTGGCATTTCGGGTAATTCTGACCCATAACACACCACAGACTGGACAGATTACATAGCATATTTTGCCCATGTAACTAACTGGAATAAGTGGAATGACAGTGATAAAGCGCAGCGTTTGATCATGTGTTTGAGAGGGTCTGCACAGAAAGTGCTTAGTGAGTTAACATATTTTCAGTGCACAGACTATACAACCCTCACACAAATACTAAATCAAAGATTTAATCCTCAAGAGAGAGAGATAGTTGCTCGTTGTGAGTTTAGGAACAGAAAAAGAGAGACAGGGGAGACAGTTGCACAGTATGGGTACGCCCTTAAAAGATTAGCTCAGCGTGCTTTTCCCAAAGAGCCTAATACTTCCCTTGAAATTCATGTAATTGACCAAAACCTAAATGGATTGGGACATCATGAACTCAAGAAACACATAACCTTCAAACATCCTCAAACATTGGAGCAGGCTATATCCTATGCCTCTGAGTTTGAAGCAATTGAAGGGCCCTTGGATAAAATTAGAAAGCCCACTTGTAGTCCTGAATCTGAAAATTGTGAAAAGGTTCTAGCATTAAAACAAAAGAGCAAGAAAGTTGAAGAGAAAGAGGATTTAGAAAGTATTTTGTCCAGATTGTTAGATGAAAAGCTAGAAAAGTTAGTGAAAGAAAAATTAGACAGTGAGAGTAACAAAAGTAAATCTCCTCCTCAAACCCTCAATCAGTAAAATCCCTTCGATAGAGAGAGAGAGAATGATCAGAGAAAACCTGTCAGAAACATAGTGTGTGATTATTGTGGGAAAGTTGGTCATGTAGAAAGTAGGTTTTTCTTTAAACAAAAGGTCGAGAGTAATCCTAAATCTCAGAAGAACACAGGAAAAGTTAGTGCCCTTTCTCACAGTGAAATGTCGGAAAACTAGATGGGGCTGGTCTTATGACCGTCAGCTCAGCCCTTCCTTTAGAAATCAAACAAGAAAATCGGTCATCTACACTCAAGGAGAATGATACAGTCGATGATGAGAAACCTGCAGAAAACAGGGTTAAAGTGTCAGTAGGCAATGCCTCTGAAGCTTGCTTGTATTTAAGGGTTAATTTTAAACAAAGACCTTTTAACATGTTAATTGACACAGGGAGCCCCTTTTCCATCATTACAAAAGAACTCTTTGAAATTTTTGGTGTTAAGCCCCAGAAAACAGATATCAATCTCACCTCTCCAGATGGAAGGGAGATAACTGTTCATGGAAAAATCAATGTTGATTTGGAAATTGTAGGAAACAAAATTTGCCAAGAGTTTATTGTTGCAAATTTAGACAATGTAAATATTTTGGGAATGGATTTCCTAGAAAATACAAATGCGTCTATCAACATAAAGAAGCAGGTTTTGAAAACATCTTTGGGCCAATTTAAGCTGTTCAAGAATAACACAAACAGCTGTGCTCGAATTCAAGTTGCTGAGACTGTATCAGTTCCTCCTAAATCAGTGTGTGTTTTTCAATCATGGGTTGATAAACCACTGAATGGGTTGGGACTGATAGAACCTACTAAAAGCCTGACAAGTAAGGGTCTTTTTCTAGCCAGGTCTCTCTGTGACCCAAGTTTGGGAGCGGTGACTGTATCAGTCCTAAATACTAGAGAGAAGCCTGTAACCCTTGAAAGAGAGAGCATTGTTGGTACCCTAGGGAGTGTGAGTGAGATTGTAAGAGATCCCAGTACATACAAGGATTCTCACACTGACAAACATACAGACAAAGATCTTCCAGAGCATTTACAACCTTTGCTAGATACAGTTCACACAAGTTTGACAGAAGAACAGAAACTCAGACTCACACATCTCATTCTTGAATACAAAGATATTTTTCATGAACCAGGAGAAAAGTTAGGTCAAACAAACCTAACAACACACAAAATCAATGCAGGTGACCACACACCTATCAAAATGCCACTCAGAAGGTACCCCATGGTTCAAAAACAAAAAAATGACAAAGAAATTGATAAAATGTTGGAAGATAAAATCATTGAACCCAGCAATAGTCCATGGTCTGCAAACATTTGCTTAGTCAAAAAGAAAGATGGCACACCACGATTTTGCATAGACTTTAGAAAATTGAATTCAGTGACCCAAAAAGATGCCTACACTCTTCCTCGCATTGACGAGACATTAGACACCCTTTCAGATCAAGCATGGTTTTGCACTCTTGATCTTGCCAGTGGCTATTGGCAGATCAAGATGCATGAGCAAGATAAAGTTAAGACAGCATTTACATCACATAGGGGGTTATTTCAATTTACCGTAATGCCCTTTGGGTTAACAAATGCACCCGCCACTTTTGAAGGCTTATGAATTCCATTTTCAAAAATCTGACCTTGAAAAAATGCCTTTGTTATTTAGATGATGTAATTGTTTTTGGCAAAGATTTTGACACCACATTAGAAAATCTGAGTTTGGTTTTTACACAACTCCGAATGGCAAATCTGAAATTAAAAGTCAAAAAGTGTCTTTTGTTTCAAAAGAAAGTTCCATACGTAGGTCATATTATATCTGAAAAGGGGGTTGAGTGTGATCCATCAAAAATAACAGCTATAAGGAATTGGCCAGAGTAAAAATCTAAAAGGGATGTCAGAAGTTTCTTAGGGTTAGCTGGCTATTATCGCCGCTTCATTCAAAACTTTTCAGAAATTGCAAGTCCATTGACCCAACTGACCCGCAAATCTGTAAAATTCAAATGGGATGAAAATTGCGCAAAGTCATTTCAAAAACTTAAATAATGTCTCATGTCATCTCCTATTCTGGCTTTTCCTACTAATGAGGGAACATTCATTCTTGACACTGATGCAAGTAATTTTGGGATAGGAGCAGTACTAAGTCAGTTACAAAATGGTGAAGAGAAAGTGTTAGCTTATGCCAGTCATACTTTGAATAAAGCACAACAAAAGTATTGTACAACCAAGAAAGAGTTATTAGCTGTTGTAACATTTTTGAGACAGTTCAAACATTTTTTGTTAGGCCAAAAGATCTTGTTGAGAACTGATCATGATACTTTCATCTTTGAAATGGTTGAAAAACTCCAACAAAAGAACCTGAGGGAATGTTGGCCAGATGGTTAAGCATAGTAGATACTTTCAATCTCGAAATTCAACATAGACCAGGTTCTAAACATCAAAATGCTGACAGCTTATCCAGAATTCAACAAAAATGTAAAAACTCAAAGTGTCCATGTTGTTATCCAACAGAAGTTGAAAATAAAAACTCAGAAGATTTACCTTCTGTTCTGTTAGCTCTACAGGAATCTGATTGTCATCTGGATTGTAATTCTGGACAAACCAATCTGACATCAGATATTACCAGAAATCCCCAATTATCAGTAGATCAGTTAGGCAATGCTAAAAATTTGGACTGTGAGCAGTCTAGTAGCCCTTTTAGCATTTTCCCAATGACTTTCAATGAAAATATTCATGATCATGATGAAGAACCTAATTGGCTAGAGAGTCTTCAAGACAATGAAATTAAAGAAATGCAAAGAAATGATTCCATCATTGGCCCGTTTATTGAATTCAAATTACAAAATCAAAACAAACCAAGAAAATCAGAAATGTCAGGGTTTTCAAGAGAAACAAAAATTTTGTTTTCCCAGTGGGACATATTAGAATTCCAAAATGAAATTTTATATCGCAAATATTACAGACAGGATTGTTTGCAACTGGTGGCCCCAACCAAAATTCAAAGAGACATGTTTGAAAATTTGCATGTTAAGAAAATTGTTGGCCACTTTGGCATTGAAAGAACTGTTGCTTTAATAAAACGCAGGTTTTATTGGCCTAGAATGGATGATTGTTTTAAAAGATTGTGCGAGTCTTGTGACCTTTGTGCTCGTTGTAAGCCAGGTCCGGGGGTTGGGAATTCCCCACTTCAACATTTCAAAGTGGATGGCCCTTTGCATTGTATAGCCATAGATATAGTAGGGCCATTACCAGAAACTGTAAATGGGAATTTATATATTATGGTTGTAAGGGATTACTATACAAAATGGACAGAAGCCTTTCCAATTCGTGACCATACAGCCCCTACAGTAGCTGACAAACTAGTAACAGAGTTCATATGTCGTTTTGGATGTCCAGACCAGATTCATACAGACCAGGGGAGGGAATTTGAATCACATCTTTTCAAACATGTTTGTAATCTTTTAGGTATTGAAAAAAAACAAGAACAACCCCTTATCACCCCCAGTCAGATGGTCTCGTAGAAAGATTCAAAAGAACACTTCGACAAATGCTTAGTATTTTTGTATCTGAAAATTTTGACGACTGGGATGATTTACTCCCATTTTTGCTCATGGCTTATCGTGCTACTGAACACAAGAGTACTAAATGTTCCCCAAATCGTTTGATGTTTGGCAGGGAAATAAATTGCTCCTTGGATTTAATGGTGGGAAAACCACCCAATGCTCCCCATGAAGAATGCCCAATCAAATATGTTGAATGGTTAAAGTATTCTCTTTTAAATTCTTTTGAAAAAGCCAATGAAAATTTAAAACTATCAGCCAAAAGACAGAAAACTGACCACGACAAAAATGCAAAATTTAGGGAAATTAGTGTAGGAAAATGGGTGTGGAGATGGTATCCTCCCAGTGCAAATGAAAAGCTAGGGTTGGGTTGGATAGGACCATATTTAATTATCAACAAAATTTCAGATCTAACTTATCAAATTCAGAAATCTCCCAACTCAGAAACAATTTCAGCACACATTGATCATTTAAACCATATTTGGGTTTAAGAACACCTCAAGCCTGGAATACCCATGACATTAGTGTGGAAAATTCTATTCCAACCTCAGAAACATCAGAACAAAATGACCCTGTAAACAATGAACCCTATTCTGACCCACTTGAAATTTCTATATCACAACAAACCGAGTTCAGAAGTAGGGCAGGGAGATTGATAAAGCCAAAACAAATTTTTAGTCCAACCTAGTTTTAAAAAGCAATATCAATTCTTTTTAATAAACTAATGTACATAAATGAATAGCTAAGAGATTGATGGAACTGAAAAAGTTCTAACTTTATAAACAAGTTTTATTATGACTCATGCAGTTATACTGGAGATGGAAAATCTCTATTTTTAATTATTTTATGACCTTTCAAATAAAAGTTCATTTAATTCAAGTCCACGATTGTTCTACCTTAAATCATCACCTGGATGCATGTATAATGGATTTGAATAAATTCCAAATACATTTTACATAGGTTATATGACTGAAGTGCTATTTCTAATATTATTGAATGTGATTACCTTTATTTTTTTTTAAGTTATCAAAGATGGATGTTTTGGAATTAGAAGTCCCCATGGAGGAACTCCACACTCTAAATCAGGACATAAGACCACTATGGCAGAAAGGAGGCATGAAGTGTGAGGTTCCACTGTGTCCACACGGCAATAACACCTTTACAACTTTCCGTTCCTTCATGAACCTTTGGACGAAGTTTCATCAATCTACGAAGAAAATTCTTAAATGTTCAATATGTCACAAACTAGTTCAAATGAAACAAAGTACAACATATTAAATCTCACGCTTCTAAAGAAAGTGTTAACTTCACCTCTCTTCAAGTTCCAAACAAAGAGTTCATCAATCCATCCAGCATTCTTCCGCCTAAATTAAAACCACCTTCTCCTAGAAAATTAGCACAACTTAAACGGAAACTTGATGTTGAACAATCTCTCTCCACTACTGCTATCCTTTCAGAAAATCTTGATCCCGAAATTAATAATTCTAGAGACGAGAAATTATATGTCCTAGAATCTTCATCATCAACAATTGTTTAGCACCATAAAAACCCATGTTGGTTCAAAGATGCTCCAGTAGAAGCTCTGAAAACAAGGAAATCCATCGAATATTAGAACAGTATTAGATTGAAGAGACATTGATATATATACTCTTGAGTTATTTTGATATTTACATATATACTCATGCTTTATGATGGCAGTCACTCATTTGTTTGTTGTTGTTATATCCAAGTGATCATTCATGTCATTTTGATGCATATTTTATGACTATTATATATTTGACCTTATTATTTTTTGGTCATTTTATCGTATATTATATTTTTGCAGTTTTCCTTTGATTATTGTATTACTATACACAAATGTTTACACATTTGTTCCCCAAGGAGGGAAGAATGTAGGAAAACTGGTTTTTGTTCAGTCAAATTACTTACCTCAATTATCTTTACATCTTTATACTAAATGATTATTGGTTTACACTTAATTAGTTTGGTGCTATTAAATCATATTTAACTTAAACACAACGCGAAGTCATACACATGTTACCCGGTTCTCCATTTGTAAACAATATTTGTCACTTCCTGTATTGTGTATTCACATACCTTTGTAAAGTCCGCTCTGATTGGCTAATCGGCGTTATGTGAATCCAATAGTTCAGTTTGATATAAAGTTATCGATTCATTGATTTTCTATTATTCAATAAAGTATAAAAGGGCTGTCTTGTCCTTTTCTTACTGGAGTCGTCCGGCAGAACACTCCGTACAGGTACTGTTTCAGCACTTCACTTTTTTCTCTGCTACTTTCACTTTGGGATGAATTTTGATAACTGGGTCCTTGACTCATTCGGAATTTATTTTCTATAAAGTTTATTTTTGGAAATAAATTAAATTTCTTATTTAAAGTAAATATTTTTGAATTATCTTTCTTCTAAAAATTAATTAGATATTTTTGAAGCATTTTTCAGCTAAAACTTGAATTCAGGAGAACTGGGAAAATTATTTATTTAATTCATTTCTGGAAAATATTTATATTTTCCAATTTAATTTATTTTGGTGCTTTTTGACAAAGTATTCATATTTCTGAGATTATTTTTGTATAGATATTTCATATTATATATTTTTCCTTTTTTGGGAGTTTGTTGTTTCAATTTCATGTCCATTATTCCCATTTTCTCTCATTGTTGTTACCGGTAATTCATCTTATTATCATTTTGTTAGCATCTCTCATCATCAGAATCATTCTTGTTATATAAATTATTGAAATTTAAACCTGACTTATGTTGTTTCTCTCTGTCATAAACGCATCCAGTGATTCGAATGACTGTGGTATGTAAGGGATTCATTGCTCCTGCACAAAGCTAATGAGTAATCTAGCACGGCCTTACATTTTATAGATTATTCAGTAGCCTGCGGGGGCGTGAAACACTCTTCCTTACTACATACTCAACGTTGGTTCGTGTTTTAAACCAGAGGCCATGAAATTCACAATTCACAATCTTGAAAGAGGCACCACTGCTTATCATAATTATAAACTTTGCATGCTTACTCTATTTACTTAATACCCAAAGGTTGATCAGAGTAACAAAGAGAAAATGCATTTCCACTTTATAACCAGTTGTGCACCTCATCCCAAAAGAACCACTGACCTTGAGGCCACATATTTCAAAATTTTGCAAATTTAATCATAAAATGGTTGATTAATACCAAAGAGCAGATTTCAAAGCATTAATCTCTTTTCAGACTATGTACCCCCCCCCCAACCCGGGGGGGGGGGAGGGGCATAAAAAATAACCATTTTGCTAGATGCACCTTTCTTCGTCAGAAATATATATATACTTGGATCACTGGCATAAAACCCAGGTGCAAAGGAAAAGATTTTCAAAGAATTAATGTATTTTCACTATAAAATCAATAGAGCCCCGCTCAACACCAGAATCCTGACCCTGGGGCCATAAAATTCACAATTTTAGAAGAGACACTCTTGCACATCATAACTATGTGTTTAGTTAGTTTATTTAATATCCAGGAGCAGAGAAGAAGATTTTGAAAGAATACATGCATTTTCACAATATAATCAATAGAGCCCCGCCCTAACACCAGAACCCCTGACCCTGGAATCATAAAATTCACAATACAAGAAGAGGCAATCTTGCTGATCATAACTATGCACTTAGTTTGTTTATTGAACACCCAGAAGCAGATTTTCAAAGAATAAATGCATTTTCACTATATAATCAATAGAGCCCCGCCCTAACACCAGAACTCCTGGCCCTTGGGCCATAAAATTCACAATTTTGGAAGAGGAACTCTTGCTCATCATAACTATGTACCTGGTTAGTTTATTTAATACCCAGGAGCAGAGAAGAAGATTTTCAAAGAAATAATGCATTTTTACTATACAATCTATATAGCCCCTCCCTAGCACTAGAACCCCTGGCCCTGGGGCCATAAAATTCATAATTTTGGAAGAAGCACTCTTGTTCATCATACATGTAACTATGTGCTTAGTTAATTCAATAACCAGAAGCAGAGAAGAAGATTTTCAAAGAACAAATGCATTTTCACTATATAATCAATAGAGCCCCGCCCTAACACCAGAACCCCTGACCCTGGGGCCATAAAATTCACAATTTTGGAAGAGGCATTATTGCTCATCATAACAATGTCCTTAGTTAGTTTATTTAATACCGAGGAGTAGAAAAGAAGATTATTAAAGAAATAATGCATTTTCACTATATAATCTATATAGCCCCACCCTAGCACTAGAACCCCTGACCCTGGGGCCATGAATTTCACAATTTTGGTAGAGGACTTAATGCTCAATACATTTATGCCAACAGTTTGCCTGCTTGATGTCCAGGAGTACAGGAGAAGATTTTTAAAGATTGCAATAATTTTAGTGGTTTTGGCCCCACCCACCAGGCCCCAGTGACCATGAAATTCACAAATAAGGTTCCCCTTTACCCATAGATGCTGTATACTAAGTTTGGTTGAAATTGGTTCAGTGGTTTCAGAGAAAAAGCTGAAAATGTTCAAATGTTAACACACGACGGACGACGACGGACGAAAACTGATAGCAATGGGTCACCTGAGTTACTCAGGTGACCTAAAAATAAACTTAATCTATTTTCTTTGGCACGAATGTGTCTTCCACTTTGAGGATCACTACAGAATTTAAACTTGTATTCTTGAGTAAGATTTAGTTATCTTATACTAATTTAAACATTTTCATGACGGTTGACCTGCAAAGTATAATTCAACGCTATTTATACTCTTATTCCTTTGTTAAAATATTGCTTTTAATGAAATAATATTCTTGTAGAAAATAATTTATCAGGCTGGAATTTTTACACAAAAAACACCGTTATTGGAGAAAAGCAATAAATACAGTCAACTGAACAATAAGCCATAATTTTTGAGATCTAGAGTTATCTCACATTGTACAGTTGTATTGAATTGGGTTCTTTTATGCATTATTGTTATATCGAGCTACACTGAAGTCCATAATTGTATAATGACCATCAATGAGTCTAAACTGAGGATGAAACCCCAGGCCAAGTGTTCCTCAGTCCCAGAGTTCCACTCATTTTTATAGAATACACATATAATAATTTTGGATATATCAGTACATTATTCCCCATTTTCAAAAGTGAGTTATCTCCCCTCAAAATCGGAACTCTTCAACACTAGCATAACTTCCGCGGACTACATGTTACGACAATCCAACAAAGTAGTGATCAACTTACATGCTGTATTTAAAAATTTTAAAAGAAGGAAACGGTGTGCATTTTATTAGATAATAAATTATTTTATAAAGGGTCTGTTAGCCCCCCCCCCTTTCTAGAAAGCTATACGAATTAGCCAGGCACGTAGCATCATCTTTAAAAGGGGGGGGGTAGCCAAAGAAATATTTTTTTCTTACCTGGAAAAGTTGGCAAGCAAAGAAAAACCTTGCCCAAGGTTGAAAAAGCTACTTATTTCAGTACTAGTTCCTTGGCATACAATACTACATTTCCCTTATATAACTTTACCATAGTATAAACTGTTGGAGGGGGGCGGTTGGCAACCTGTTTATCAATGAACATTTTCAATAGAAAAAGTAATATTGGGAAATAAACTGGGGGTGGGGCTAAACCCCTTGAACCCCCCCCCCCCCCTCCGTGCGTACAGGTACAGAGAATATGTAAGTGGGTTGAACAGTTGAATGTGAACCATAGTTGTGAAAATTAAAAATTATTAGAATTTTTAATTGTGAATTCAATAAAATTATGGTGCATATATTTTTTCACAGATGTACATGTATGTCAATTACACGGAGTCTCTCTCTCTCTCTCTCTCTTTCTGATTGTTTTTTACACACTTTGCAAAAAAAGAATAATAACTTATAAAAATAAATACATGTACTTACACTGAAAGGATTTTAAAAAAGTAAATAACACTTGAGAAAAGATTGTTTTCAGTTAATTAACGAGAAATACGCTAGGAAATTATTGCATCAATTTTGTGTTTCTGCTCTCAATTCTCTGATCTAAAACAAAATGTGTATTTTACTCGGGTATATACATGTACATATGCTTAGATCCTACACTAAAACTTTGATTAAATGCAGCTCAGACTTTATACGACATATGTGACACGAATTCAGGTCGATGCTATTTTACTTAGTCTTTCTTCGTTACATGAGCACATGAGATTAAATTATTCATTTAGAATTCCATTCAAAGTTTTAATACTATATAGTGAATCAATTATGTTACAAATAAAAAATTCTAGAAACACGGTAAATTCAAATGATATAGGCCTTTAATTGTCACCAAATGTGTTCTTGTAAGTAAAAGTTCTATGTTATGACATACAATCGAGCAAAAACGCAGTTTCTTGGTATCGGTCGCGGAAGACGAACTACTGCTGTATATGCAGCAATTTCAGAGGTAAAACTGTAGATGGACATGTCATCAGTCTTCAAAAAATTCCTAGAGATACAATGAAAATATGGCTGCAGCAGGTTAGATTAATTCGTAAAAACTTTTTAACTAAAAATTTGTTCCGCACATTTTGTAAATAATGATGATCCGTCTGCAGAACATCCACTACCGAAAATTAGCTTTTTTTGTTTTGGTTTTTTTTTTGAATAGGCCTATTCGAATATGTATCAGCATTTTATCAGTAATTTGTTTCTTTTTTTTTTTGTAAGGGGGGGGGGGGTCTCACAGCACCTTATTATAGTACTACACAGATTAATACAAATCCAGAAAGAGATTATGAGTGGGCAATTTAAAAAAAAATACGAATCAGTTAAGATTTCTTTTTATTCACAAACACAATAACATTTTTCCATATGAGAGGCATACACCATGAACATGTTTACATCAAGAACGTCCGCGGAAGTGACTTTATTTATAGCGCATGCGTATTAACACAGTAAAAGAGTTCCCTTCAGGGGAAATAACTCACCTTTTGAAAATGGGGAATAATTCAAAGTTATAATACAATATTATACAACAATGTTGTTTTGATATACAAACATCTGACACTAACATAGAGAGATTACACAGATAGAAATTATATGTAGGCCAACCTGATAAATATTCGTTACGTAATATTAGGGCATGTTGGATATATTTCGTTAAATCCACCAAAGTAGATATGCGGTTTGTACCTAATAATTGGATTAATTTCAATGTACTTGATGATTTGTAATAATATTCATTTATATATTTCTTTCTTAGATTTAGATATCTAGGGCATTGGAGAATGAAATGAAATTCATCTTCTATTTCATGAATATCACAAACATCGCATATTTTATCTTCTCTGTTCTTGCTTTGGTTCCTTCCGCATTCTATATGTTAAGATATTGCGACGAAAGTCTGATGCGGCAAATATGCTGTTTTAAATTACTTTGAAAAGGTTTTGATAAATAGGGTTGCATTTTACAGAAATCAGATTGGACAATGTGCTAATATTAAAAAAAAAAACATCTTGACGAATTATTCATAAATGCATTGCACTTTTGGAGTTGTATATCTAGGATTCAGTTTTAATATAATTTTTATGCATGAAATGAGCAAAGTTTAATTCTTGTTGATTCATCCAAAATTCTCCCAGACCCAACCTTAATAATTCAAGCTTAACGTCAGGTGCCCAGTTTCTACTTGTACTTGTTCCCGACCCATTCTCTGCATCATGTCGCAGGTATTCGTATGAAGATTTTAAAATGCAGTTTTCTGTTTTGTACAGTTTACACCAGAACTTCATGATTTTATGTTTTCTTTGTATAATAAGTGGATATCGCTAAAGTTCTCTATAAATCATATATAAGTGCATGCCTAACGCCAAGGATAATTTTACAAAAGGATAAATGCAGTCTTTCAATTTCTGGAGATTTACGAAAACCCCAGATTTCACAACCATACGATAAAACGCTGCCAACTTATGTATCAAAGAGCTGACAGCGGGTTTCGGCGTTGAATTCAAATTTCTGAATATTACGGTTTAAACCAAATAGAGCTTTCTGAACTTGTTCATCTAAATTATGATACTTTCACATATTTTCTTTTATTATTAATGCCATTGTACACCCCCTATTTTACTTTATGATCTGACGCTCATTTCGTGTTCTCCAGCGCAAAGCATGGCCTTTGCCAATATAACCATATGAGAGGCGGGGGTATCACTTAGTGAGCTCAGAGCTCAAAGTACCTCTAGTTTAAAACTTGTTTTTTTTCCACTCCCTTTATTCTGTTCTGTTTATATTTTTAGAGCGTTTAATATGAAAGTAAGAACATTTAATTTCATTTTTTGTATTGTTTTCTTCATACTGAAGCAAAATTTAAAAAATCAATTGAAGAGCAATATTCCTTTCTTTTATACATGTATATACTTCGCACATATACCCATAAAGTATCTAAACAAACCATAGTCAAATCTAGAGGTAATGCAAGCTACGAGCTCACTAGATGATACCCAACCCTCGCCTCAATATGATTATAATGGCAAAGAAGAGTAATTGAGTATTTAAATTTACCTCTCATTATTGAAATTTATGAAATTATGAGAAAAAAGCATTTTCTGAGAAAAAAAACTCTTAAAAAATTTCATTTATAAAAAAATTAGATGGTATACGTGGGATTCAAACCCCAGCAATAGAATACCGAAATATCATACTGCTTTGAGACTAACGCGCTAACCACTACGCTACATGACTCATGATGATTATGAGCATTTAAATCATGTTAATGATATGACACTTGACTTAATGGACTTGAAGTATTTCTCGGAAAGATGCAAATGTTTTGTCATAAAAGTGTACTTTTAAGGTATAGTGAATCTTCGCTCCATTTTTTGTAAACCAAAAAATATTTATTTTAATATCGCAAACTTTTAGGATTATCTTTAAAAAAAAAATGGAGCGAGACACACTCATATTGAAAAATTTTGTTAAAGTATGAAAGAATTATCGTTTTTGTTATTTTAAGTCTGTGTGTTCATGCTTTTTCATAGGCAAATATGTTCAGTCTTTGTGAGATTTTTGTAAATTATAGAGATTTTGCATTAAGTATACTTTAATATTAGATGAAATATGAAATAAAATTTGGATATAGTTGAGATTAAATTTTTCACTTCTTATCTATTGCGCTATAGGCATTCTGCCCGCCTTATCCCCCATCTTCTTTATGTTTTCCCCTTTGAGACCCGAAACAAGTGTCAAATCAAGAAGTGTTGGTTGTGTTAGAATGTGCACATGTGGAATCATGCTGAATTGAGGCGTTATTTTTTCATTGCCTCGATGAAATATTTCTTCATTGATAACACACATAAAAGCCATAAATAAAAGTTTTAAAAATTCGCTTTATACTTTGGCTTAATGGTTGATATTAGCTTTTTTTCTCCTCATATCTTTATAAATTAATGATTTTATTAAAAAAAGTATGTTAAAAATTCCTCAACTATTAGTTGTGTTTTCTTGTGTCAAACTGAACATCACCCTAGCAGTTATCCATAAAGTTGTTTGCATGAACGTTCATAACACATGGAATCAAAACGTATTGAGTTTCCAGATATGAAAAACAGTTCCTAAAATAACTTGACTGTACAAGTTTTTAAGAAAAATGGCTTTAGTAAATATTATTACAGTAATGTTGCAA
The DNA here is from genome assembly GCF_032062105.1 of Saccostrea cuccullata. Taxonomy (NCBI): domain Eukaryota; kingdom Metazoa; phylum Mollusca; class Bivalvia; order Ostreida; family Ostreidae; genus Saccostrea; species Saccostrea cuccullata. The sequence goes on from NW_026940110.1 coordinate 53,720, forward strand.
ATGACACGTCAACAATTTTATGATACGATATATTCTGGTGAGCTTGAGATAAAAGATACCACAGAAACTGAAACATCTGTTTCATATTTGGATATTTTACTTGAAAACGACGTTAATGGTAATCTAACAACCAAGCTCTACGATAAACGTGATGACTTTAACTTTTCTTTCGTCAAAGCCCCTTATTTAGGCAAAAATATACCTTAATTACATGTACATGCATACGAAGTTTATGTATTTCAGTTGATTCGATACGCAAGATTATGTTCTATGTATGAACAATTTATAAAACGAGGTAAATTATTGACAAACAAGTTGATGAAACAAGAAAATCAGGAGTCTCGTTTAAAGTCATCGTAGGCTCTATGACCTTGTCAGCAAATACAATTTATCATTGAGACAAATGAATTTCATACTAAGTATTAGTCCATTACTTATACATGTATATACTGAATTGACGACGGATTTTTCTGTATTTCTCGTTGATGATAAGAAGCACAAGGAGGGTGTGACCGGTCAGCAGGGGATGCTCACTCCTCCAAGGCACCTGATCCCACCTCTGATGTGTTGGAGGTCCGTATTTGCTCTGCTCCTGTTTTGTATTGTTTTATGCACTTTTGATATTAATTACTGTTCATTATCTCTATAATAATTCATTGATAGAACATCGGCATTATCACATAACATGGCAAAGATCCATGACAAAGATCCTCGATAGCAGCATTTTGCACGTCCTTTTTGACAACATTCTAAATTAGGCATTTTGATACTTGTGGCACTTGTGTTTGATTCAATAATTCTATGATGATACATGTACTACCTTATTTTCATCTCTGCAAGCTGTTGGACCATGCAACGGCAACGTGTTGACTCAGGACCTTTGGCCTGCCAGGATGCGCTATCTTATGTACACGAATTTATTAACTTCTTTTGATCACATTGAAAATTAAATAAAGATTAAAACATGTAATTTTTTTTCCTATGGGCTTGTTGTGAAAATTCTTTAAAATGCTAAAATGAAATATTTTTGCAGCCGATTTTAAACTTTTGAATTTTGGATCACTCTATAAGGGGTCATTTTTCAACGGGGGTCCCTTTCTTATAGGACTCATATATTAAAACAGGACAAAAACAATATGCGCCCCGAAAAAATTCGGGCGCATAAAAATGACCCTGGGGCTCCTTTTCTGCAAAAAACGACCTTTTTCTACGGGTGGGGGGTAATTTTTTGCCGTTGAAAAATGACCCCCGGTCATTATTCGATAGGGGTCATTATTCATCTTTACACTAGCAAAAAGTTATCATTCTTAACATCGAACCCTAGCGCAATTGAAAGCCCACTAAAAGGGTAACATGGTCCTATATATAATTAAAAAGACATTCAAAGCAAGAAAGATACTTTGTTCAAGCTAGGTATACATATTTGGTTATTGAAAGGAGAAAACATCTAAGCTTTTTCATTTTAAATGTCTTGGATACTTTTATTTGGTACTTATCAAATTAACTAGCATATTGAAATGATTTTATTTCTTGAAAAAAAGATTTTTAACAATGGTATAAGACGCCTTTTTACGTCTATTTAATGCATGAATAAAAACAAGAAAGGAAAGAAAACAATTAATATCAACTTTTTTCCGAAACATTGATATGAAATTGATTCACAGATAAATGTCTTTTTGAAAGAATTGAGCAATATGAGTTTGTTTTTTTTTTTAACGAAGAACCTATTTGAATTTATACATTGTTGATTTTTTTTTCTATGTCAAATATTAAGCAGAAGGTATTATAATAACGGAGATTTTTTTTAATAAGTACATCAAACTCATTATACTACAAATTTATATCATGATATTAGTCAGACTTAAACGAAAAGGTACATTAAAATCAACTGAAAACGTTCCTAATCTCTAATATGTCTTTAGTTCAAGCACAGGGGCTTGTCACGAAATATTTATCTTCTTTTAATAAATCAGATCCAGATCCAAATGTAGAAAAAGAGGTTAGTTATTTGACTAACGGTACGCGTCGCTAAGAATTTGACCGAATATTAAAATTGAATCTATACACAACTCAATCCTACTTGGTTGGCAACGAAAGTTGCTCAGAAACTAGACAGAGTCCGATCAAAAATTTTGGTAGCTAATTTCCTATTTTTAAATTCCTCCCTTGTGTATTTTTATAGTAGGGGTAACTATATTAAAAGAAGATAAATATTTCGTGACAAGCCCCTGTGGTTCAAGCAGATTTTTCACAAATAAACTTAAATTGATCACTGCACTTAGCATCATTCCATTTCCCATTACTTCGCATGTTCATTCCATTGGCCGGTTGTTTCGGTGCCCAGTTTGTATAAACAAGTGGTGCGTTTGATTGTGCCCATATAAAGACCCCTTCTGTTGTGATGTCATTTCCGCCCGACCATGTTGAACAGAACTGAACGCTGGCACAAACATCTATAAAGGTAGATGTACATGAATTAAAAGCATAACTGGAAGAAGCCTGCAAATTTGGGTCATCCTGCTGCCATAGCATCAGAACAAGGAAGAAAATGGGAAACTACCTTCATTTTCTGATTATTTGTAATCACACGTCAAATATTAGAAAGTCTATCTTTGGTTGTTATTTCGGAAATTAACGTCGCAATTGTTTGAAGAAAAAAAAATCATAGCTGCACATGCGAAGTTAATTCCTGTACATGTACATGTATTAACAAAGAAAGACATTTTATTGTTTATATTTTATATCTGTATGAAAAAACATTCTTGAAAGTAAAATGAAATATGTTTAACATTGTTTTATAGACGAATACATAACTGATGGAATAGCCATTGTCCAAGATTGATTGATTGATTGTAAATTGTTTAACGTCCTTCTTGAAAAATTTTTACTCATGTGGAGACGCCACCACTTGCCGATGGAGAGCTGCAAATTTTGTCCTACTTGAATACTCGGCACTCAGGGCCATTGAGCAGGGAGAGATCTTTTTCGTGCCAGCACATACTGCGACACTGAATCTTGGTTTAAACGGTCTCATCCGAAGGACCGGTCTCCACGTCGCACAGTGGGATTCGAACCCGCGACGTAAGGATTGACTCCTTACTTCGCGATTCTAGAGCAGACGCTCTAACTACTGCGCCACAGGGGGCGACCATTGTTCAAGAAAGCTATGCACGAAGCTTGCTTAGTTTCTTTAATACATTTATATTAAGCAAGCAAAACCAAAGCTTAAAGGGGTCGACAGTAGTTTCCATTGCGCAATAATTTGCGCATTATAGTAAAATGAAGCGAATTTACCGTTTCAAAGCAACTTTTTTTCGCTTGATTATTAAAATTAGACAAAGTTAAGAAATTAAAGTGAAAAAATGTAAGAACAATTTTATAGAATTGATTTTTAGCCGATTTTGCTAATGATAGGTAGGTTGATGTCGTTACAGAGTGTTTTTGGCGTTATGATGAACTGATCTGAAGTTCTTAAAGAAAGGGGTAATAAAATTTTTATTAAAGACAAAGTAATAAACATACGATGTTGAAATTTAAAACATAGAAATTTGAGAATATTTACATTTTTTAATTATATTTCCATGTGAATCTTTTGTGTCCGTCTTATTTTGTAGTACTCTATAACAACAGGAAAATTAATTTTTGTTATTTTGAGGTGCCCCCTGTCACGACAGCCGTCGTGCTCTGTCCAGTCAGATATAACAAGATTTTTTTTTCTATTTACAATTTTTTTTATCTATAAATAAAATCAATATAAACAATATTTACAACATATTTTTACAGCTATTATTTACAATACACAGAAATTAAAGTCTCTATTAATCCTCAATATCGTTGACTCTAAACCACGTCTATCCAGACACGACCCGTTTCACGACGGACTCCCGCCAACTGGCTCCCAGTGGGTATCCCGGTCTGGTAAGTTCATTGCCAACACACACATGGATAGATTAACATTGGATAACATCAGGAACCCCTTTGGAGAAATGGTTACCGTTGAAAGAAAAAATTTAGCCACTCATCTTGGACTGTATGTAAACCATTTAAAAGCTATGAAAACGTGGACCCTGGTTACCTGGTCAGCTATGCAGCGATTTAAATACCCCAAAATACAATAGGTCGTAACTGATCAATACCTGCAAAACTTAACTGAGGTTCAATGAGGTAACAAAAATATAGAGGTCCAGTAAAGGGTAAATAAAATAAAAACCATAAACATAATGTAAATGCAATTAAAATTAAATATTGATTGTGACAATATCTCCCCAACATAAGAAAGTTCAACGAACTTTTGAAAAAAAACACAATCAATTATAGCATAAAATCGACTATATATAATTATATACATATCTAAATTCTGCTAAGACAATCAGCTCCTACATTTTCAGAACCCTTGATGGAAATAATGCGAAACCTGTAGGGTTGCAGAAGTAATGCCCAGCGCATCAGACGTGCATTAGACACCTTGGCTTTGGTAAGATATACTAGTGGTTGATGATCTGTCTCTAGTAGGAATTCCTTACCATACAAATACCTGCGGAACTTTTGAACTGCCCAGATTATCGCATAGCACTCTTTCTCGATTGTAGAGTAATTTACCTGACATTTGGAAAGTTTCTTGCTAGCGTATGCGACAGGTTTCTTCACACCATCTTCGTACTGCATCAAAACTGCCCCAACACCACGATCTGACGCATCTGTCTGTAAAACAAAGCTTTCATTTAAATCAGGTAGTTTGAGAACTGGTGTTACCGTTAAAGCGTTCTTGAGAGTGATGAATGCATTTTCTTGTGGCTCTTTCCAAATCACTTTGTTCGGCTGGCCTTTCTTGGTAAGATCTGATAAAGGCGAAGCAATAGCTGAAAAATTCGGAATGAATTTGCGATAAAATCCTACCAGACCTAAAAATGATCGCACTTGCTTCTTCGTTGAAGGTTGGGTAAAGTTGTGAATGGCGGAAACTTTGTCAGGAAGAGGTCTAAGTTCTTCATTTCCTGCAATATGTCCGAGACACTCAAGACTCCGGTAACCAATAAAACACTTACTTGGTTTCACAGTCAAATTCACAGCACGAAGTCTTTGCAAAAGATCCCGAATTACATCAACATGTTCCTGAAATGTTCGAGTGTACACAATCACATCGTCTATAAAGTTATCCACACACTGCATTCCGTCTAAGAGCTTACGCATCAGGCGACTGAAACTTGCGGAAGCGTTTATCAAGCCAAAGGGCATCACCCTGAATTGAAACAAACCAAGTGGCGTTTGGAAAGCGGTGATCTCCTTCGCTGCATCATCCAAAGGTAACTGCCAGTATCCCTTAGATAGATCAAATTTGGACACATATTTACAGCCAGATAATTGTACATAAATATCATCAGCATTTGGAATGGTTTCTGCATCGAAAACAGTTACTTTATTAATTGCACGAAAATCGATACAAAACCTGTTCGAACCGTCCTTCTTTTTCACGATGACTATCGGGGAACTGTATGGACTCGTTGAAGGCTCGATCACATCGGCTTCCACCATCTTCCTTACCTCGTCACAAACAACGTCTTTTGAAGTAAACGGCAAAGGATAAGGTTTGGTGCGAATAGGCTGGTCACTAGTCAACTTGATATGATGAACTCCGAGATTCGTCAAACCAGGTACATCTGATAAAACATCTGAAAAATCTTCTAGTAATGTCTTGACTTCTGCTTTTTCATTCTCAGTTAGCTCATCACTTACTTTCACATCTGCCGGTCCCTCTTTTTTCGTTTCTCCTAGAGAATCACACAACAGCTCATCGTCGCTCTCTCCATCATCATCTAGATCGAGTACTGCGGCGCCTACAACACCTAGAACACCTGTCTCATCATTACTCTCGTTTGCTCTGTCTATGTACAACTTCAACATATTTGCATGAAATGTTTTGATTTTTCCATTCACGTTAATTCTGTAATCAACTTTTCCTAGTCTCTCTATAATTTCATATGGACCTTTCCATTGCATTTGTAATTTGTTACTGGCAGTTGGTAAAAGAATAAGAACTTTCTCACCTTTTGACATTTGTCTGTTCCGTGCTCCCTTGTTATAATACTTCCGGTATTTCTCTGACGACTTCTGTAGATTCTCTCTCGCTAATCTGCACGTAGCTTCTAGTCGTTCCTTCAAATCAACAACATACTGGTATGTAGTTCTAACCTCTGAATCTGCTACTTCTTTAGTCCACAACTCCCTCAAAATCTTCATAGGTCCTCTAACTTCGTGTCCGTAAACCAGTTCAAACGGTGAGAATCCTAAACTCTCCTGTGGTGCATCACGGTAAGCAAACAAGGAGGCTGATAGATACTTATCCCAATCAGTAGGACGTTCCGCACATAACCGTCGGAGTATCTGTTTCAATGTACCGTTGAACCGCTCGACCAGTCCATTGCACATGGGGTGGTACGGTGTCGTTGTTAACTGTCGTATAGAAAGTAAACGACTAACCTCTGTCATCAGCTCGGATGTAAATTATGACCCCATATCCGTGAGCATTTCCTTCGGTACTCCTACTCTACAAAATACATCTACCAGAGCCTCAGCGACTCGTTCAGTGTCAATTCCTTTTAAAGCAATTGCCTCTGGGTAACGGGTAGCAAAGTCAACAATAGTCAAAATGTAACGATTACCCTTACTGGTTGCTGGCTGGATAGGTCCTACCAAATCGACAGCTACACGTCTGAACGGTACCTCAATGATAGGCATATCTCCGAGTGGTACTTTTGTAGTCCTGCCTCTCGGAGTGGTACGTTGACAGATGTCGCATGATCTGCAGAATCGACGTACGTCCGCTTGAACTCCCGGCCAATAAAATTCTGCAAGGACTTTGCTGGCTGTCCTGGAAGTACCTAGGTGACCTGTCATAATAGATTCATGAGCAAGCGAAAGAACTTTAGTCCTATATTTCTTTGGAACAACTAGCTGTGTAAAACGTTTACCATTCTGATGTTTATCTGACTGGAAGACACGATAAATGATACCTTTTTTACTAATGTAAGATACCTTGGAGTCGTCGTCTTGTCCTACCAAAGAGCGTATCTTGGCTAACGTCTCGTCTTTCTCCTGTGCTGCCTTGATGTCGTCAGGACATATCTCAGCGTCAATAATATCTGGAACATGAAGAGATTTAGTCTTCTTACCTTCCTTTTGAGCTTGTTGCCTTGTCACTACTGCATGCGCTTGATAAGGTGTCCAGTTTCTATCCGGATCCTTTGGATCTCTTGCGTTGGGGATGTTCCCTATGATCAAGGAATACAATGGATTTTCTAAACACCAAGCGTCTATTTCACCCACAAAGTAAGGAGTGTCTATTTTCACTCGCGCAACAGGTGCCTGAATCCTAGATCCATCCGCCAGAACACAAATTCGATGATTTCCCGTAAGCTGAACATCATCTATCAAATCCCTACGAACTACAACACCGTTACAACCAGTGTCTCTAAGCACTGTCACAAAATGTTCATTTAACTTGCCCTTACAGGTAGGCATATCTTCAAGAGATGCACTAACGTTACACGATGAAGTGTTTACAAGGTCCATTGAATTTGACGCCATCGAAAATGTTGATGTGTTTGTAAAGGAAGTAAAAGTTCCACACTTGCCTTGTAATTCTGAGTTCTTTGTCGTAGATTCCTTTTCTGTACGATCGACGACAACATTCAATGAGTTCCGGTTCTTCTGAGTCTGGTGGCACTGAGATGCTATGTGGCCCAGTCTGTCACACTTGAAGCAACGAACTTCTTTCTTCATTGGAGTTTTCATGGGTTGAAACTTCAATCCTGGCTTCTGATCTCGCTGTTCCTGTTCTCTCGATGCCTGACTTTTTCCTGGAGAGTTCTCTTTCTTGCTAAAATGAACTAATGTCTGAATGTTAACATGCCTTGCCTCTCTAAACTGATCTGCTAAATCACACATTTCTCTGATGTTTTTCGGTATGCGTTCTTTCAAAAACAATGTCAATTCTTTGTTACACATGAACAGAAACTGATCTCTGAGTATCATATCGTAGAGGCCATCAAAAGTCTTGTTAACTCGACCAAGTTCAATCCACCTATCAAGATAACTACCGAGACGAACAACAAACTGTGAAAAAGTTTCCCCTACCTCAGGTCTGCTCTTACGGAACTTTTGACGAAATCCATCCTCCGTCTTTTCAAACCTTTTTAGTAACGCCGTCTTCAAAGCATCATAGTCCAACGCTTTCTCCTGCGGCAACAGTGCATACACATCCAGTGCACGACCTCTGAGTAGTGCGCTCAAGTTAACAGCCCAACTGTCAAACTTCCATTTCTGTGCTGCAGCGTACCTTTCAAAACGTCTCAAATAAGAATCAATATCATCCTTAACTTCATCGAATACAGGCATTTTTGGAAACTTTGCATTACTAGGATTTTCTGATTTCGTTTCTGACTCCTTTACAGCTAACTTTTGCTCTAAGGTTTGAATAGTTTGCATGAATTTACTCTCAATCTCTTCCATACCTTTCTTTTCCTGTAGTTTGAGTTTCTCAATTTCAAGTGCTTCTCTACTGAGATGATACTCCCTGTCCTGCTTCTCTTTCTCCCTTTCCGCCGCTCGTAGCTCACGCTGATGTGCCTGTTGTTGCTGTATAAACTGCTGCAAGTCCGCACCAGTCAAGTTCAGACTCTGTCCATATTCTGCAAGTTCTTTCAATGTCGACATTGTAATAGAACTTAAAACTAACTGACTAAATATGAAAAATATTACTACAATCCAGTAGAACAACATTGATTTTCAAAACAAAAATGAAATGTGAAAAATCTTTCTCAAAAATGTGTATCTCAACAGATAAATTAAGTATACAAACTCAATTCATACGAAACAAAGCAACGGTAACCTAGCTTTCTCCATTTGGGGCTCTATCAATAAACCAAGTACTCACACCTGAGACTGTCAAAAATCTACAAACTCTTTGACTGCAAAATACAACAAAAATGATTAAAGAAAAAAAAAACATAAGTGTAACATACAAAAATACTCCTGACTGAACAGACTAATCATCCCACTTCTGACACCAATTTGTCACGACAGCCGTCGTGCTCTGTCCAGTCAGATATAACAAGATTTTTTTTCTATTTACAATTTTTTTTATCTATAAATAAAATCAATAAAAACAATATTTACAACATATTTTTACAGCTATTATTTACAATACACAGAAATTAAAGTCTCTATTAATCCTCAATATCGTTGACTCTAAACCACGTCTATCCAGACACGACCCGTTTCACGACGGACTCCCGCCAACTGGCTCCCAGTGGGTATCCCGGTCTGGTAAGTTCATTGCCAACACACACATGGATAGATTAACATTGGATAACATCAGGAACCCCTTTGGAGAAATGGTTACCGTTGAAAGAAAAAATTTAGCCACTCATCTTGGACTGTATGTAAACCATTTAAAAGCTATGAAAACGTGGACCCTGGTTACCTGGTCAGCTATGCAGCGATTTAAATACCCCAAAATACAATAGGTCGTAACTGACCAATACCTGCAAAACTTAACTGAGGTTCAATAAGGTAACAAAAATATAGAGGTCCAGTAAAGGGTAAATAAAATAAAAACCATAAACATAATGTAAATGCAATTAAAATTAAATATTGATTGTGACACCCCCTCTGTTAACAAGACGGTAGGCTTTTGTGTTTCTTACATATATTGTATAATATAGTATTATTCATCAATTATAATAGTTTGAACAAGAAGTATATTGTAGTATTTGTGCAATTTGCTTTAAAGTGCTAAAAATTGGCATTTTCGTATATAATCCTATAGTAAAATTAATGTATCTGTATTTTGAGACGGTCCCTCAAAAATACCTAGACGGGAGAATTTCCCCAAACTTGGCATGTACACTGATGTCAATGTAAGTTATAAATGGTAAAAAAAAATGGAGAGTTTCGCTATTGTACTTTTCACACATTAAAACCCCAGTCGCCCCTTAAATAACTGCCTGTGATTTCCCCCGTATTGAATAATAATATTCAAGATTTCAAAGTGATGTATATTTACCGGCTTTCAAAAATTTATTTGTGATCCAGTCCGACTCTTCTTGACTGTCCAATTCCACCAAGTAAGAGGCAAATTCTTCACACCAAGTCTAAAAATTAGGGAATTACTATCTTCTAATTTGGTATTTGCGACCGTTATTGCTGATTTAACGGTCGCAAACTGAGTTTTACCGGCGACGCGTAAGCGGAGCCGGTAAAACGGATGTTTGCGACCGTTAAATCAGCATTAACGGTCGCAAATACCAAATTAAAAGTTTAGTTATTCCCATTCTAATGCAATCCATGCATTTTGTTTGTTGTTTACGTCTTATTTTGTTGAATTTTGTTACATGAAATACGTCACGGAGCATTGTATTTTTGCGTCGCTCTATTATGACGTCACAATGAAAAAGCTTTCACGCTCGTTAATGCTCGTTTTACTGCTTCAAACATCAGTGCATTAGCCAATCAAAGAGTGTTTTACAAAACAATTGCATTAGAATACGACTTTATATTAATAAAACGAAAAACCAGTTGACTAAGGGCGATTTTAGATTTAAGGTTTTTATTTATCACATCTTCTCGGTCGAGAAAGATTCTGCCTTTTTGGCATATATTTGTGATAAAAATAGAACGGACAAAATTTAGTAAATGCCGCGAACGAGAATCGAACCCAGGAGGCCAAGGTTCGATTCTCGTTCGCGGCGCCACGTCAAACCTAACACGTAAACATAGGTAGTGAAACATCCTTCTCCAAACGCTCTATATTAGAGGTGGTGAAAGTAACGCATCTTTTGGATATGACCTTAAAAACGTAGGTCTCGTCTCTCGGTAGACGTAACTTTCACTGCTCAAAGGCCCTGAGTGCCGAGTATAAGTCTAAATTTGAAGCCCTTCACCGGCAGGTGACGTCTCAATATTATTGAATAATTTTCGAATGGGATGTTCAACAAAATAGGTGAAATCTAGCAGTCAGAAATTATTTGGGTTACCTTTGCAGGATACCAATTCAATATTGTTTCGTTGTACATGTAGCAGTGGCCTTCATTAAAAGTCCAACCTTGGTGGCAATCTAAAACAAAAAAGGAAAACATTGTTTTATCACATGCGAAATTGACTGTATAACAGAGTACTAAATAAATGTCGTGTTTCAAGAATAATGTGATAAAATGGGAGTAAGTACCTTGATTGCATACGAACCAATTTTAAGTATTACTAGAAAGATTTCACCGTAAAAATAAGAATCAAAACATAAAACTTTAACAAGTACATGTAATAAATCAGTAATAAGTTTATAAATTAAAAAAAATGAAAATCCTACAGATTAGCAGGAATATCTCTTGTTAAACCCAGTTTTTTTAAAGGACATTCGTAAAATTATTAAATCCCGGTACTTAATCAAAAACATAGGGCTCATTTGTTCTGTATTTGTGAGCAGTGGACAGGGAATGCTTATTTTTTTTCAAGGTACCTGATCCCATCTCTGGTGCATCCGGAAGTCCCTGCTTCGATTTTTATTTGTTAACTGATGAATGCGATTAATCACTATACATTCGTTTTCTTTCTTATTCTTATTTTTTATCCTAAAATGCATCCGAGTATGAATAACACTAACCGTTTTTGAAACTATAATAGTTCCACCCGGTGTGATTTGTCGACGTTTTTAGTCCATCAAGTGAACAGCGAAGAAATCTACATTCTGTGCTCCCTGAATTGAACAGAAATCCTTCACAAAACTTTCTTTTCATACATTCTATTGCACACTTGATTTGATCGGTGCTGAAAAGCACATCGATATATGCATCAGTATTTAAAGGCAATATTTTGTCGAAATTATAGTTGTATTCAAAAGTCCCTTTTTGAAATTCAAAATCTTGACATTTTACATAAATTGTAAATAAAAGAAAGGTAGTTGCCTTTTCAATGTACATCTGAAGCATAATGATCGAAATTCTTCAATGATTTAAAGTAAATTATTTGACGCTGTCCGCAAGTTAAAAAGAAAAGTCAATGATATATCATTCTGTGTGAGTCATAGATGTTAAGAACACAGCATATTGAGCATTTGATTATGAAAGGTTTAAGAATAAAACAGTAAAAAAAAAATATTGACTTTAATATTCCATTCAAATGCATGAAAAGAAATGCATACGTGTAAAATTTGTTCTAGATTTCTGCAAATACTTTTTAAACTAAAGCAAATAACTTATTAATATATATTTTTTTAATTAGTTTATTTTCAATACCTGCCTCCCGATCTACCAGCTCAAAGGAAAAAAAAATGATGGATTAGGTTTGAATTTTTTAAATGGTATTATTTAAACAGGGTAGGGCGGGGCCACAATATTAATGGCCGATCAAAGTTTTACATAGAAATACATGTTTATAGGAAAATTCTAGAAAGATTTCACCGTAAAAATAAGAATCAAAACATAAAACTTTAACAAGTACATGTAATAAATCAGTAATAAGTTTATAAATTAAAAAAAATGAAAATCCTACAGATTAGCAGGAATATCTCTTGTTAAACCCAGTTTTTTTTAAAGGACATTCGTAAAATTATTAAATCCCGGTACTTAATCAAAAACATAGGGCTCATTTGTTCTGTATTTGTGAGCAGTGGACAGGGAATGCTTATTTTTTTTCAAGGTACCTGATCCCATCTCTGGTGCATCCGGAAGTCCCTGCTTCGATTTTTATTTGTTAACTGATGAATGCGATTAATCACTATACATTCGTTTTCTTTCTTATTCTTATTTTTTATCCTAAAATGCATCCGAGTATGAATAACACTAACCGTTTTTGAAACTATAATAGTTCCACCCGGTGTGATTTGTCGACGTTTTTAGTCCATCAAGTGAACAGCGAAGAAATCTACATTCTGTGCTCCCTGAATTGAACAGAAATCCTTCACAAAACTTTCTTTTCATACATTCTATTGCACACTTGATTTGATCGGTGCTGAAAAGCACATCGATATATGCATCAGTATTTAAAGGCAATATTTTGTCGAAATTATAGTTGTATTCAAAAGTCCCTTTTTGAAATTCAAAATCTTGACATTTTACATAAATTGTAAATAAAAGAAAGGTAGTTGCCTTTTCAATGTACATCTGAAGCATAATGATCGAAATTCTTCAATGATTTAAAGTAAATTATTTGACGCTGTCCGCAAGTTAAAAAGAAAAGTCAATGATATATCATTCTGTGTGAGTCATAGATGTTAAGAACACAGCATATTGAGCATTTGATTATGAAAGGTTTAAGAATAAAACAGTAAAAAAAAAATATTGACTTTAATATTCCATTCAAATGCATGAAAAGAAATGCATACGTGTAAAATTTGTTCTAGATTTCTGCAAATACTTTTTAAACTAAAGCAAATAACTTATTAATATATATTTTTTTAATTAGTTTATTTTCAATACCTGCCTCCCGATCTACCAGCTCAAAGGAAAAAAAAATGATGGATTAGGTTTGAATTTTTTAAATGGTATTATTTAAACAGGGTAGGGCGGGGCCACAATATTAATGGCCGATCAAAGTTTTACATAGAAATACATGTTTATAGGAAAATTCTTTATAAATCTTCTTCTCAAGAATAGCAAAGCCATGTTTAGTCATATTTATATGGAAGTATCCTCAGGTAGTGTAGATTCAAGTTTGTTCACATCATGACCCCATGCAGAGGGTAGGGAGGGGCCACAATGGCCGATCAAAGTTTTATCTAGAAATATAGGAAAGATTCTTTAAAATCTTCTCAAGAATAGCAAAGCCATGCTTGATCAAATTCGACTAATTTTAAAGAACGTGAGTTGCAACTTTTCCTTCGCAATGTACTCGGCACTTTGAAGTGAAAGTAGCGGGTTCTTCGGATGACGCCTTAAGAACCGAGGCCCCGTGCGTTGCCATGATAAAGATCCCTCACGATTTAACTTGTGGCAAATATTTAAAGGCATGTTACGTTTTAAAGCCATATAATGTGACTACTCAGTATTCGGTTTATTATATTATATTGTTTTATCTTTGATATAAATCATTAAAAATCGTGAAGAACCTTGTAAAAGAATGCTTTGCTTTAACTCCCAAATTATTCTTTCATTGATTGAGGTACATTTAAAACATTAAAGCTTAAAATCAATTATCATTACTTATATTTAAAATATTTCAAACAAAAGACAGTTCACACCGATTTATTGGTGTTATATTGATGTAAACTAAACGCTGAGTCTATTATTTTTAACATAGTAGACTAGTATAGATACGTAGGACGTTTAAATCGTACATCATTTCGTGTTAGTTCCCTTGTCCCGGCTTGGCCGCAAATTAAACCTGGACGTCAAACAAGTAAATCGAGAGACGTATGCCAACACTTTACGGGCAGACGTTTTTTAAACGCTAAAATTATTACATCGTCTAAAGCCATGGTCCGGAGTCCGCTTATAGCTCGCTCCTACCCGCAGCTGCTTGACCACATAAAGTGTCGTTATCTTGAATATTTACGTCTCTCTATTCTGACGTCATATTCAATGACAAGTTTTGTTTCCATCGCATTTGAAATCAATATATACTATATACGTCAGCAGTATACAAGAGATATTTCGTACACTGCGATTAGGTATTGAAAGGTCGCATTAAAGTTCATCACCCGACTATGCTTTACTCGCATTGGTCAATATTTAAATGAGCTACGAAGAATTCTCTCCTCGTTCAACCACGGCCAGAATGGGAGAGGGTCGTACATTTTGGCCGTGGTTTGCGACGATGAAATTATTTTAAAAATAAAAAGGGGTTTTTGAAAACATAATTATATTTGCAAGAAAAACAGTTTACTGTAAATAAAAATTTTATTGTATGCTGTAAGACAATCAATGATAACTCTACCAAGAATCTTTGTCGAGTTGTCTTCCTAATCGTAATAACTGAAAAGAGGAAGGGAATGGATATTTTTCTCAATTGTTAGACACGACGACAAAAGTTTACGCAAAAGCTTATTTAGTTTTAATATTAACCGGAAGCCTTTTCAGCGTCCTATCCATTATAAGTACAAAGGTCTATTCTTTTGACAAATGTGTTTTACGAACTGCTTTTTCCCCCCATTTTAAGTTACCGACCTGTATTGAAATAAAAAAAACCTCTTAGGATTAGGTTTGGGTTGAAATTTTAAGTGATAATAAAGTTTCTTTTGTTCATTTAATAGTTCTGCTAGGGTATTTTTTAGAACAAAAAACAATTCCATACTTGAGAGAAAAATTCTATTAAAACATAATTTTTGTTAGAGATCGATTGTCTTGTGATTTTAAGCAAAGTCTGAGGAAATTTGAATACCAGCAATAAAAGATTCATAGGACCAATGACTGTTTTTGATATCTACATGCATGAAACAATGAATATCGATAATTATATACTGTACATAAAATCACTGACGATGTACAGATTTAAACGGATCATCAACGAGAGAAAGAAAACTAACCTGTACGCTTAAAATGTTCTACTGAAGTTTTTTTTTAATTGATCACTTTTTATAAATCAATGTTTTGTTTTACGCCAGACGTTTTGACTGAATTTCAAATTGGATCAGCTTGTTTGCATATTTACGAAACACCATTAACTAATCGAATATTGAATAGATGTTCCGTCCATAAATGAAAGCAAAAGCAGTCCGTAATGTATAGGATGTTGAATGGTATGATGGATGAAATAGCGACATGTCTAGGAATTGTGATATACCTAAATTTAGCATTTGCGCAAATTCCTACTCTTGCATTTTTTGAATCCAACTCCAATTTTGACAATATTTTACCATTGAAAAACGATACATACATTTACTACGTAAAAGCAATATATAAAAGTCAATGTGCAATGGTCTGTATATCTGAACAATTGTGCGAAGGATTTGTTTTCAACTCTGATACAAGAGAATGCAGGCTTCTTCGATGTTCTCTGCACGGTGTAGCAACCACTTCGTCTCATGCTGGTTGGAGATTGTTCAACGTTGTCAATGGTGAGTAAGCATTCTGATTAAATGCACTGTTAATAAACCATTCCCGATAGAAGTTAAACATAGCAAGACTAAATTCATATTTAAAAAATCATAAATTAATAGCGGTATGTTATACAAGAGGAAAATCGCCCGCGGTGGTTATAGAGCGTGTGCTCTATAATCGTTGAGTAAGGAGTTGATCCTTGCGTCAGGGGTTCGAATCCCTTTGTGGGATGTGGAGACTGGTCTTTCGGATGAGACTATATTATATATATATAATAAGACCCCATGTCGAAGTAATATTGATTAAATGATTAACTCCTTTTTGTATTCATTGAAATTGTTTTGGAGTGGATCCTCTTCGATTTGCTACAATACAAGTACCGTATACCGGGTTTTTTTTAGCGGGTGTAAAATTTGACGTTTTGACTGTTCAAAGGTATGCAAATAATTTTGGCGGACCTAGATCTTTACCTCCTTAATAGGAGAGTGCGCCTGGAATATTATCTCCTTTGTACCTTACACATGCAATAAAATACAATGTAAGAAACTATATTTATTTAATATCAAACAAGTTCAAATCTTAAATAAGCCTGTAACACTGCGACATTTAAGTCCGGACACGACAAAGTCCGGACTTTTAGGTACCCTTTCGAAAAGACCTACATTAGATTTTTTTCTATATTTTGGTGGGATTTTTTATTCTGACCTCATCATGTCAATCTCAACTTCCACATTGTAGTAGTTTTCTCATAAACCTCTGTCAAAATCTAAAATCCCATGGGAGAATGGCGGGATTTTTCATCCCACCAAAATCCCATGGGAGAAAAAAATCTTTGAGGGATTTTTTCTCCCATGGGATTTTTTCTCCCATAATAGGCGACATAGGATTAAAAATCCCATATTTGCCCTTCTTAGGATTAAAAATCCTGCAAAGTACATAATACTGGGTATTTTTAATCCCATGGGATAAATAAATAAGCAGATATGGGAATAATGGGATAAGAATGCAATGTCTGAATATACTTTATGAAGCATTTTATCTTCAATTATATACAAATTCAAATTATTTTTTATGTGGCAGATCTAGAGGCATAACAATGCAAAATTGACTGTTATATATCCATTGTTAAACTGCTTTTGCAGAGCCATTTTAATTAAAGTGAGGGTCATAAACAAATACTATTGCCAGAGAAAACTCAACCAAATGACTTGCCAAGAGAAGAGGAGTGTCTGAGATACTGATTTTTATTTGTTAAGAAAAAGTACAATCAACCGAAAGGGGACTTAAATTTGTGCTAGTGACACTGTCTTATCTTTGTTTGCATACAATACTGAAATCTCCTGATTCTGCTGAGTAATGACCAGTTTCCAAAACTGCTTCCTGATGGAAAAAACTGCATTAGTGGGAATCTTCTGTAAACACTTGGATGGACAGCAATTCTTCTTTTTAAAAAACTATAATAAAAAAATCCTTTGATCCACCACAAATATTTTAAAATAAAAAATTTACTCCTCAAGGATCCACCACTAATAAGTTAAGACCATGATCACACATGGCATATAAGCTTAATGTTGAAATCAGTTAGCCATAATCATTTATATCCTTTGATCCACAACAAATATTTAAAAAAAAGAATAAAATTAATATCCACTCCCCACCACTTATAAGTTTAGATCTTGATCATACAGGACATATAATCTTAATGTTTGAAATCAATTAGCTATAAGCCTATAATCATTAATATCCTTTTACCCATCACAAATACATGTATTTAAAATTAATATCCACTCCCCTTGGATCAACCACAACTACTATATAACATAAATATCCACTCCCCCTTGGACCCATCACTTTAAAATTAAGATCATGATCAAACATGACATATAAGCTAAATGTCTGAAATAAATTAACCATAATCATTGATCATTAATATTCTTTGATCCTGCACCCACCACAAATATTTAAAAAAGATTAATATCCACCCCCTTGGATCCACCACTTATAAGTTTAGATTTTGATCACACATGATATATAAGTTAAATGTTTAAAATCAATTAACCATAAACATCACATGATCATTATTGATTCCTTTGACACATTACAAAATTTAATATTTAAAAATATATCTATCCACCCCCTTGGATCCACCTCAACTATCAAAACAATTACTGGTGAAATATACATGCCTTTGATCCATCACTTATCACACAAAGAAAGGTTACTTAAATGTTTAAAGAAATGTGCAATAATTATTAGTATATCCCATGATGATCTACAATAAGCATGATAAGTAATTAAAAATTCAATATCAACTCCCCTTGGATCCACCACTCATAACTTTGGACCATGATATCACATGACTTATAAGCTAACTGTTTGAAATCAATTAGCCATAATCAAAAAGATAAAGCCTCTAGATCTTAATTAGATCAACCTACAAATAACTCATTTTGATTTGTCTGGGGTAAATGTGAAATTCAAAACCATGCAATAAACAAAGGAAAATATTGGAACCCATTCCCTTTAGATCCACCATCCTGTCTTTTGGATATATTGATCACCAATCTGATTTATTCTCTTTATCTTTTAATCATTATGTTGGGTATCTTCATCATCTTTATGAATGAATATATAAGAATGAAATTTAATTACATCTCGTATGTTTCTCTTTATTAACCTAACTGAAATAACCACCTACCGGCAAAAAAAAACAACCCAGGTACATGTAATGAACATGATGAAATAAGACATTTTTATCAATGCATTCAAAGCTTAATACTACGGTGCTTTATTTACCACTAGTTAGTTTTTGAAATGTATCCCTATCACCATGATCACATCCATCAGCTTGACTATTAAAACTACATTGGATAACAAATCAATTAAGTTTTTACATACATTATGTTCACTATAATTAATGTTAGAATTTATATGTTGGAAGTGAACAATAATTCTTTATGTTTCTAATTTAGTGTTACTAGGGGTTTTGAAAAAATATCAAATTGTGAAAATGTTTGCATTATTCAAAGAAATATACAAAAACAAGATGTGTTTGTGAAACACTGTGCCCCCACAGCAACAAAGTTTGAAAAAGCTATTCTTAGCATAAAGGTTACAGTCAAGGTCACAAGGTCATTGACCTCGGTGTCGTTTGAAAGCACTTAACTAGTGAAGAAGGCATACCAAATATCAAGTCTCTATCTCCTATTGTTTAAAAGTTATACCGAAAGTTCGAAAAATCTATTTTTAGCATATAGGTCACAGTCAGGGTCAAAAGGTCATTGTCCTTGGTGTCAGTTGAAAGTGCTTAATTAGTGGAGTCTATGCATTTTATATATGAAGTCTCTATCTTGATCTGTTCAAAAGTTATGGCGAAAGTTAAAGTTGATAACAAATAGAACTAGAACTGTCCAATTGGGACAAAATACCCCCCGCTGGGTTTTTCAGAAGTAAGTTTTTGCATAATAAAGATATGTATCAAACACGAATTATAAAATTTTTCTTCCAGTGACCTTGAACTTCCCAAATGACCTTGGGTCAAGGTCATGTCACACCCTTGGGTCATAGGCAATCTTTGAGTAAAATAAGAACCTACCAAGTTTATCAATAAGAAAGATATGGACTGGACACAAATTATGAAATTTTTCTTCCAGTGACCTTGAACTTCCCCACATGACCTTGGGTCAAGGTCATGACACACCCATAGATCATGGGCAATCTTTGTGTGAAATGAAAACCTACCAAGTTTATCCTTAAGAAAGATATGGACCGGACACGAATTATTAAATTTTTCTACCAGTGACCTTGAACTTCTCCAAATGACCTTGGGTCAAGGTCATGACACACCCTTGGGTCATGGGCAATCTTTAAGTGAAATCTTTATGTGAACTCCAAGGTCAAGGTCAAGAGGTCAAATTTGGTGGTACCCAAAGAAAGGTTATGTCACAAGTAACACACCTATGAATTATGAAAGCCATAGCCCCTACCACTCAATAGTTATGGGCTAGGTTAAAGTTGGGGGACAAACAAACAAACAAACAGACAGACAGACAGGCAGGACAAAAACAATATACCCCCGATCTTTCGATCCGGGGGCATAATTACAGAACATAATTTCCAGATTTCTTTTTCATCAAACATAGTTTTAGAAGAGGTGTACAAATCCATATAAAGACATTCAAAGTATTGTACCCAGGTCCTTCATTAAGTGAAACTCTGAAACTCCAGGGAAGATCCTAATAAAGTTCAAACTACCGGTATGTTGCGTATGACCTTTAGAGAACTGAATTTTCATTCTGCATAATGCAGTCAGGCGATATTGATCGATATTGCTTTTGCATTGAAATAGATCTAAATGTATGTCAAACTTGATATATTTTTTATTATGTCAGCTACTTAAACTTCCTAAATATAAATTATTGTTAATTATTTAAAAGATTATATATATATATCTATTACATAGGGAGAATCCATCACCAGGCTATATATGCAGTCATGCAGTCATACCGGTGTGTTCAGTTCCCTTAAATGGCCAAAACTTTTTCCTTTTTCACTGAAATTTGGTAAGTATAGTTTTATATTTCTTAAAATGGCATAAACTTTATAAATCTTACATGATAAATTGTAAGAGATCTGAAATTTACAAAGGGAGAATCCATCACCAGGCTATAATAATGCAGTCAGTCGTACCGGTGTGTTCAGTTTCCTTAAATGGTCAAAACTTTTTCCTTTTTCACTGAAATTTGGCAAGTATAATTGGTTTTATATTTCTTGCAATGGCATAAACTATGTAAATCTTACATGATAAATTGTAAGAGATCTGATATTTACATAGGGATCCAGAATCCATCACCAGGTTATATTCAGTCAGTCGTACCAGGGTGTGTTCTCTTAAATGGTAATAACTTTTTCATTTTTCAATGAAATTTGGCAAGTTTGGTTTTATTTTTCTTACAATGGCATAAGTTTTGTAAATCTTGCGTGATAAGCGGTAAGAGAACTGAAATTTACATAGGGAGAATCCATCACCAGGCTATATGCAGTCATGCAGTCATACTGGTGTGTTCAGTTCCCTTAAATGGTCAACACTTTTTCCTTTTTCACTGAAATTTGGCAAGTATGGTTTTATTTTTCTTACAATGGCATGAACTTTGTAAATCTTACATGATAAATTGTAAGAGAACTGAAATTTACCTAGGTAGAATCCATCACCAGGTTATATTCAGTCAGGCGTACTCTGGTGTGTTAATTCTCTTAAATGGTAATAACTTTTTCATTTTTCAATGAAATTTGGCAAGTTTGGTTTTATTTTTCTTGCAATGGCATAAATTTTGTAAATCTTGCATGATAAGCGGTAAGAGAACTGAAATTTACATAGGGAGAATCCATCACCAGGTTATATTCAGTCAGGCGTATACGTACTCTGGTGTGTTCTCTTAAATGGTCATAACTTTTTTCTCTTTCACTGAAATTTGGCAAGTATGGTTTTATTTTTCTAACAGTGGCAAGAACTTTGTAAATCTTACATGATCAATTGTAAGAGAACTGAAATTTACATAGGGAGAATCCATCACCAGGCTATAATAATGCAGTCAGTCGTACCGGTGTGTTCAGTTTCCTTAAATGGTCAAAACTTTTTCCTTTTTCACTGAAATTTGGCAAGTATAATTGGTTTTATATTTCTTGCAATGGCATAAACTATGTAAATCTTACATGATAAATTGTAAGAGATCTGAAATTTACATAGGGATCCAGAATCCATCACCAGGCTATAATCAGTCAGTCGTACCAGGGTGTGTTCTCTTAAATGGTAATAACTTTTTCATTTTTCAATGAAATTTGGCAAGTTTGGTTTTATTTTCCTTACAATGGCATAAGTTTTGTAAATCTTGCGTGATAAGCGGTAAGAGAACTGAAATTTACATAGGGAGAATCCATCACCAGGCTATATGCAGTCATGCAGTCATACTGGTGTGTTCAGTTCCCTTAAATGGTCAACACTTTTTCCTTTTTCACTGAAATTTGGCAAGTATGGTTTTATTTTTCTTACAATGGCATGAACTTTGTAAATCTTACATGATAAATTGTAAGAGAACTGAAATTTACCTAGGGAGAATCCATCACCAGGTTATATTCAGTCAGGCGTACTCTGGTGTGTTAATTCTCTTAAATGGTAATAACTTTTTCATTTTTCAATGAAATTTGGCAAGTTTGGTTTTATTTTTCTTGCAATGGCATAAATTTTGTAAATCTTGCATGATAAGCGGTAAGAGAACTGAAATTTACATAGGGAGAATCCATCACCAGGTTATATTCAGTCAGGCGTATACGTACTCTGGTGTGTTCTCTTAAATGGTCATAACTTTTTTCTCTTTCACTGAAATTTGGCAAGTATGGTTTTATTTTTCTAACAGTGGCAAGAACTTTGTAAATCTTACATGATCAATTGTAAGAGAACTGAAATTTACATAGGGAGAATCCATCACCAGGCTATAATAATGCAGTCAGTCGTACCGGTGTGTTCAGTTTCCTTAAATGGTCAAAACTTTTTCCTTTTTCACTGAAATTTGGCAAGTATAATTGGTTTTATATTTCTTGCAATGGCATAAACTATGTAAATCTTACATGATAAATTGTAAAAGATCTGAAATTTACATAGGGAGAATCCATAACAAAGCTATATGCAGTCAGTCATACCGGTGTGTTCAGTTCTCTTAAATGGTCATAACTTTTTCATTTTTGAATGAAATTTGGCAAGTATGGGATTTTTTTTTCTTATAAAAGCATGAACTTTCGAAATCTGAAATTATAATTTGTAAATATTAAAGGACTGAAATTTTCATGGGGAGAATCCATAATTATGTTATGCTCGAAGAGTCATAATGGTGAGTTCTCATAAAGGCAGTTTATAGTATATGATATAATAATTCTTTTTAAAGGATAGGGGTGTTAAATTAAACATTAAAAAATATATAATTCAATACCTTGGTACTTGAGAAGCCTTTCTACTACTTATTCAAAGTTGTTTTAAAATCCCTATCACAGGTATAATTAGTTAATGACACCTTAGGGTATTTCACTGTGTATCCATTCATGCAGGTAGACTGCTAGCTCCAAGGCAATCACACCTGTACAAAATTAGCCCCTAGCTCCCTCACCTGGAATAAAAATACCACCCGGTAAAAATTCTCTGCCTTTAAATGACCATTTCTTTTTCTTCTTTTTTTTTCTCAATCATATTAAGCCAATTTGGAATATTATTTTTGTTGTTGTTAATGTTGTTGAAATATTTAAGATAACTTTCTTATCTGCATTATATCAAGTTACATTTATATCCACATATATTACTTGCACTTACAAAAAGAAGACTAATGTTAAAATGTAAAATTTTACATACATGTATATCTTGTTGCAGTGATGTTTATTAATCAAATTTAGTTGTCTAAAATATATAATATATTACCTTTACAATATTAAAATATGTAGGAGTTGATGCCTCAGATTTAATTGCACCGGGAAAACAAAGACAATCTGCGCATAATGGTATAGGAAAAATCAGAGGCATAAAGAAAAACCTTTGTAGAGGAGTTGACTCCTCACTTTTTTTTAAACCTTAAGTACGACTTGGTTTGTGTACGAGTTGACTGTAAATCATCCGAGATCTCAACTGCGCTTGGCAATCGTAGTAAAATAATACATCATTTGATGAATTGTCGCAACAGAGATGCAAGAACTCGGAAAGAAGAATTTGGTGATTTGATCAGATTTTAGTCAATAATTGATTTAAAGACTAAATTTTAAGGATTAATTCACGTACATTTAAATCAATTTAGTCTCATTCATATTCATTTCTTTGAGATATTGGTTTAACATGCTTGAATTAGTTCATTATCATCTCAACACAAAGTGAAGCAACTAGCAAGTGAGTATATAAAT
Organism: Saccostrea cuccullata; assembly: GCF_032062105.1. Lineage (NCBI taxonomy): Eukaryota > Metazoa > Mollusca > Bivalvia > Ostreida > Ostreidae > Saccostrea > Saccostrea cuccullata. The sequence goes on from NW_026940110.1 coordinate 77,683, forward strand.
CAGTAAATGGTCAAAGTTATATCAACAGGTACAGATAGTATAGCTGTATATGAGCCTTGGGTAAATTCACCTTTCAACAGACACTAAACAGGTGTAAATAAAAAGAAATACATTTTATTATCAGAAAGAAGTGTTAGGAAGGAGCATGTTACATGTTACATGTGAACAAATAATGAAATATGACTGTATCAAACACAATAACAGAAGTACAAATCTGTGACTTTGACACATTTTTAATTGAAAGACATGTAAAAAGTACTGTCAGAATTATGAAGTTCATATCTTGGATTCATTAATCATATTAATTAATTATGTTAGCAGCTGTCATTATAATCATAATCATTCAGAGAAGTTAAAGAAATATATTGTAACATAGATAACCTGCGTAGACCTAGATATTCATATGATAGATACATGTATAACAAATATCATTTAAATGTGTACAACCACTGCAAAGAAAATGAATGGCAACTGATGGTGGACAGACAAATCATTAGTAGCAAGACAATATGCCTTATTGGGGGTACATAACAAAAAATGATAATGAAAAAAAAAATATTTTGAGAATACTACATGTATACTACATGTTACATTCTTCGGCACTAGAAATAAAACACCACTCTTAACGGTGCTTAAGGTTACTTATTGTGGTTATTTCAGATTTGTTATATATTTAATAGGTTGGTGGGATAATTTCTCCCATCACATACCAAAAATATGGGATAAATCCTATATTGACATCAATTAGTGGGATATTTTGTCCTGTGGGAAAAATAATCCCATTTTTGCAACAACCGTGGGATTTTTTTTCCCATGTGGGAGAAATTATCCCACAGTACTTTTTCTCCCATGGGATTTTGGTGGGATTTTTGGTGGGATGAAAAATCCCGCCATTCTCCCATGGGATTTTAGGTTTTGACAGAGGTTTATGAGAAAACTACTACAATGTGGAAGTTGAGATTGACATGATGAGGTCAGAATAAAAAATCCCACCAAAATATAGAAAAAAATCTAATGTAGGTCTTTTCGAAAGGGTACCTAAAAGTCCGGACTTTGTCGTGTCCGGACTTAAATGTCGCAGTGTTCTGACATCATTAGTAGTGGTTTCTAGTGTGGCATTAATTTTCAGTGAGTGTAGCCAAGGTAAACTCATCTTCAAGACGGGTTTTCAGTGCGTTTGTAATCCCCGCCTCACTAAAGCCGCTGCGAATGATTTAAAGTTTATTCTTGATATGTTGAAACATTTGTACATGCCACTTGGCAGATGTAGGCTTAAGTTTAGTAAGTGTCAAATCGACGGGATTAACAACTGTTTTACTGTCCGCAACTTCGTTAGCTGTGACACAATTTCCTGGGAATACCAATTCTCGAAAGACATCCGCAGATGATTCTTCACAGCTTTCTGTACGCTCACATCAAGTGATTGATTGATTGATTGTATACTGTTTAGCGTCCCTCTCCAGAATGTTTCACTGATATTGAGACGTCACCATTGCCGTTGAAGAGCTGCAAATTTAGGCCTATGCTCGGCACTTACGGCCTTTGAGCAGGGAGGGATCTTTATCGTGCCACACCGGGGCCTCGGTTTGTACGGTCTCATCCGAAAGACCGCCCCATTTAGTCGCCTTTTACGACAAGCAAGGGGGTACTGAGGACCTATTCTAACCCGGATCCCCACGGGGCTCAAGTGATTGAGAGTGAAAGTGAAGAGGAGGGAGAGAGTCAGAGAAAGTGATGAAAGAATCGAAGACGAGAGAGTGGGTGCTGATCAAGAAAGTAACACATAGTCCGAGTGTGAGCAAGATTTGGATGAAAATGATAGAAAGATGAGAGAGGTGGTGAGAGAGCAAGAATTAGAGTATGAAAATGCTTAATTATTGAAAACTGTTACAATTGAATACACTTCTAAAACATGCAGTTTGTGTTTTATTTCATTTTTCAATAAACATTTAATTGTTAACATTCGGACAGGCTTAATTTCATTCGGACAGGCAAAGTTTGTGTACATGTCTGCCAGAATGACAGGCTTTCGGGAAAAAAATTCCACAGCTCTGATCTTAGGTCATATAACGTTAAGATTCTAGACGTCTAGCTTGCGAGTTATACCACGTTCCTGGATAATACCGTCAGCATCATCAAAAAATCTCATTTTTCAAAGTTTGTTGGCAAGACACGTTAATCGATTGATACAATGCATTTTGTAAACTTATATGATTTTAATTCTATAAAACACACTTCTCAAAATTTTTTTTAACTCTAACTATCAGATTCCAGTCTCGATAAACATTAAAGAATATAGCAAAACAAAATTAGTTGATAACGAAATCTTCCTTTCTGTGTTTCAAAATTGCTATGGTGCTTTGCTCATCTATCTTATTTAAAAGATGAACTTGTTATATTATATAATAATTATTGACTTCGGTGAACGGCCACTTTGTGGTTTGAAGGACTCAGAGCACGTGATATTGACCTCAGACACAGATTATGATACGGACATCTCAAGCAGTCTAATTAAAACAAGCATTCTGAGAATTTTGCATAAGCAATACATGTCCCCTACCGGCTTCCCCTTTTCTCTTTAGGATAGAGGCTCGTTCGGAATATTAATTTAGTGCATTACGAACCCGACCGTAATCCCAATTATAAAAAAGAAAAATAAAATTGCCATAATTCCCTCAAAAATCAGTGACGCGAAATGAAATTCAAATTTGATCTGTAGATCATCTGTGATCAAGATACACTAACATACCAAAAATCAGCTCAATGTCTGCAAGCGTTAAGAAAATAAATGCGAAAAACAAAGTGGCACAGAATGACAGACGGACGTACGGATAGACAGACGAACTGACAAGCTCAGAAAAAACCTATAGTCCCCTCCGCTTTCACCGGTAGGGGACTAATTAAATGTTAGATCCGCTCGCATACTTGTGGCACCAGCGAGTATGCGAGTGGATCAAACATCTAATTTTAATTGGATTGCCTGACGCAAGCTACGTCGCTATCACTTTCTGTAAATATCTCTTGCCATGAGTCCTTAAAACAACATACAAATGTACTGACCTCCAACAAAGTTCATAATTGTATGTAAACATTTGATTATACATTCCCTATGTTATTTCTTCAGTTAATAAATGTACATGTAGGAAACACAATAAAATTATATTTATTCAGCTTACTTTGATTTGGTGTCTAGTTTTTATATGTTAAGAGAGGAGAAAAAAAGAAAGGAAAACTTTGAAAGAAAAAGAAAGAGGTATATGACGTTGTATTCTTATCAAATTAAATTTGATTTTTCAATGTCATCCAAAAATCATATAAGTAATAAAGCTCTTTCATACGGTCCATCCATATTTATTTTGATTTCGGTCGATATGCTTTTCTGTGGAATCGATACAAATGTGGATCGAAATCATGAGATTTCTATAAAATGCACATGTTTTCATCATTGTTAATATAATTACCAACAGTGAAAAATATAACAACAAGAAAAAAAAGACCAATAAACACATCGATTTCTTGCAATGACAATAATGAATTTTTCCAACATGGTGGGATTACTCGTGTCCACCATTTCCGTTATTGTGAAGGATTTTCTTCATCTGATTCCTGTTTAGGTGCATCGTGTGGAATAAGTTGTCTTGTTGCACCTCAGGTATTTCCTGTAGACACTAGTGTTATTTATGGACGAATGTTAATCTTTGGGGCTTGTCACAATAATTCTTATAAAGAGCAGAAGGTAATATACTATTTACAATGTTTTCTGATCTCTAAGCCTCAAAGGATTAAAAAGAAATGGATATTTCCGAAGGATTAAACAATGGATTTTATTAACACCTAGGCGATTTACCTATCAGGGATTACATGCATTACAATTTAAATAAATTAATGGCAAACTGACTTTTCCATGAAAATGTGATGTGTTTAAAGTGTTACCGTATATTATAATGAAGTTTTAAATTATATATATATATATATATATATATATATATATATATATATATATATATATATATATATATGTGCGTTTGTACTTTTAAAATTTTTTCATCTTTTTTCCTCGCATTGTTCAACTTTCCACGTCAGCGACTCTCGTATTTTAAGCTCAAAAGTCTGAAAGCCGCTAGGTTCATAATCAAGTTGTAAGAAACAAACACTGATAAATAACGAAAAACGTATTGAGTACATAAAATTTTAATATAAGCCTTAAATACATGTAATCTTGAATGTCATCGGTCCTAAATGTATAACAGCACCTGTCCATGCCGTTCAATTGTCTGCATTGCAAGGTGCTGTTAATGGACCGATGGCATACAAAAATAAGAATGTTTGTTTGTTTGTTGTTAAACATCCCTCCCGAGATTTTTCACTCATATGAATATAGAGACGCCACCACTTGCCGATGAAGGGCTTAAAACTTTGTCCTTTACTCGGCACTTAAGGCCCCTTGGCAGTAAGGGATCTTTTCCGTGCCAGCACCTAGTGCGACACGAGACCTCGGTTTAAACGGTCTTATCCGAAGGACCGGTCTACACGTCCTAAGTGGAATTTGAACCCGCGAGGTAGGATTACCTCCTTACTCCGCGACGTAGGGCAGACGCTCTACACTTCGACACGCAGGCGACTCAAAAAAAAAAAAAATAAAAAATAAAAATCAAAGAAAACAATGCTCATCAGCGCCCTGTGCAATGGCGTTAAAACTGCCGATAATGATTGCGCACAATGTAAGAATTACGATTTTAGGCACGATACAAGCCATTTTCTCTGCTGTTAAGACTATTTTAGCTTGTTGATTTACACACTTGGTAATTTGCAAACACTTCTCTTGTTTATAAATAACAAATCGCTATCAAGTAAATTAAGTGTCGAAAAATATAGAGGTCTGTATGTAGTATTTGTTATGATTATTATTTAGTAGTCGTATACGTGGCGTGGTGATTTGAGCGCCTGCTCTAGAGTTGCGAAGTAGGGGGTCTCCGGTTCGAATCCGGGACGTGGAGACCGGTCTTTCGGATGATGCCGTATAAACCGAGGACCTGCAGTAGGCGCTGGCACGAAACAGATTCCTCACTTCTAAATGGCCGTTGGTTCGGAGTACCGGACAAAATTTGCAGTTTCCATTGACACGTGGTGGAGTCTCGATGTAATTAAAAATTCTCGCGAGAGACGTTAAACAGCAGCAACAACAAAAATATTATGTCAGCTATTAAGGAGGACAAGTTATTAAATAATTCCTTGTTTGATCATTTCAGATTGTCCAGAAGCCTGGTCCGTATTTAATGGTCACTGTTATCTGTATAATGAGACGTTTGTGGATTGGACCCAAGCAAAGGTAGATCAACAATCCATATATGTCAGTGGAGGATTCATAAATCTTGAAAAGATTGGGGGGGGGGGCAGTTTGGAGTCGGGAAAGGGGCCCACAATCACACCCCATTTTCTTGACATATAACTGATTTAATAATATTAATGTACTGTACTGCAATGTTACATTTTCGTGGGGTCGGATTTTCGAGATTTGCGAAAGAAATATTGTTTTTTTTAGCTCTACTGGTGAGAGACCAGAAGAGCTTATGCGATAGTAATGTGTCCGTCGTCCGTCCGTGTAGCTGTCTGTCTACACCTGTAGCTGTCCGTCTGTCTGTAAACAATTTTTTTCAAAATATGCTATTGGTCTGACGCACATGTAGACTAGACTAATATACATAATCTAGTGCACCAGTTTTTGATTTCAATGAACGGTGTCGCCATGGTTATTTAAAATAGAATTTTTTGTGAAATTCCTTTAAACCGTTACTCCTAATACTTTACTGGTCTCATTTCAGTATAACCTGGAACACAAGTAGACATTACTAAGTTTCATAATTTAGGGCTTCGGTTTTTGATTTCAATGAACGGTATTGCCATTGTTACTAAAAATAGAAATTTGTGAAATTCTTTTAAAACGCTACTCCTCCTACAGTTTTGGTCTGATTTCAATATAACGTGGCAAACAAGAAGACTGCGCTGAGATACATAATATAAACCACGGTTTTGATTTCGATGAAAATTGTTGCCATGGTTACTGTATAAAAATAGAAATTACTATGAAATTCCTTTTAAACGCGTCTCCTCGTACAATTTTGTTCTGATTTCAGTATAATTTAGCACACAAGTAGACATTCTATATTGCCATGGTTACTATAAATAGAGAAATTTCTTCAAAATATTTTCATAGCTCTATACTCTCCCTACACTTTTGATCTGATTTGAATATAAATTGATACTCAAGTAGACTACACTAAGGAACAGAATTCAAATAATTGCTGCCTGTTGCAAAGTTTCAAATCCAATCTATGTACAGACCTGAAGAGCTACAGTTTCTTCAGAGACCTCGGGTAGGGGGTTTGATTTCGAGGTTGAGGAAGTGTTGAATAAAAATACAAAAGAAATTTTATAATTTGAGAAAGTTATGAACTCGAGGGTCTCTAAATACCACGAAAAACAACAAAAATATTTTTTCACGCTATACAAAATTGATCGTAATTTTAAACTGTTTCCAAACCAAAATTCGGCATTTTTTTGTTTTCAATGCATATATAAAATTATACATGTATATATAAATACATACATTGATTTGATTAAAGAAAATATCAATACAAGTTACAGAAAGATTTTAAACACATTGTGTATATTACATTTTTTTTTATATATATATATAAATAGGATTTTTGTGAGTCCCAAGGAGCTTACCTTGTAGCGATTGAAGATCAGAAGGAATCAGATTGGATCACAGAGAAGTTCCTAAAAGCTGGTCAGATTTATTTAAAATTGAAACTGATAAATTCTTTCAACCTATATTTTACATTCTGTAAGCACGCTTATATATAGATTGAACACAATATTGCTTTAATTTACTGATTTCACAAAAAAAAAGAACTTCATTTATTATTAAGTCATCTGAGTCACTCGGATGAGTTATTGCTATTTGTTTTTTGTTTTTTTTTCGTCCTTCGTGTGTTAACATTTGCACATTTTCAGCTTCCACTCTGAAACCGCTCAACGAATTCCAACCATATTTGGCATATAACATCTATGGATTAATAGGAGGAAAAATTTTTAATTTCATGGTCCCTGCCCCATTCCTCGCCCTAGGGCCTGAGGGGTGAGACCAAAATCCTGTATTAGGGTCCTGGTGTTATGTCGGGGCTCTATTGATTATGTAGTGAATATGCATTAATGCTTTAAATATCTTTTCTTCTGCTCCTGTGTACTTAATTATCGATGAACCTTGTACATAGTTATGAGATGACTTTTCTCAATTGAATATGTGGAGATAATGATCAGTTCAATAGTCCACAGGCACGTAGCAACGGGGAGGGGGGGGGGCTGTCCCTTTTTTTCACGACATTACTTACAATGTAGGAAATGTTCACTGAAAGGCTGGTTGCCCCCCCCCCCCCAAAGAAATAAATTTGTGATATAATGAAAATGTAGTATTGTAGGTCCAAGAAATTGGTATTGAAAGAAGTTGTTATTGGAAAAACTTTGTTACTACCCCCCCCCCCCCCCCCTCCCCACCCCGTCCCCACCACCACCACCACCACCACGAAAAATGATTTTCGACTGTAGGCAACCTTTTCCTTTCTTTTTTTTTTTTTGCTTGTCAACTTAAGTAAGTAAAAAAATTTCTCTGGTTCCCCCCATTTCAAAAACGATGCTACGTGGCTGGTCCATTCGACATAACAAAATAGTAGCGAAGCAAACACGGACCTCCAAAACATCACAAGTGGGATGAGGTGCCTTGAAGGAGGGAGCAACCCCTGCCGACCAGTCACACCTGACACGAGCTCCTTTGACATGATCAAGAAAAAACGGAAATATCCATGGACAACTTACTGCATGTATAAATAAAGGCCGAACATTCACATAAAAATAGTTAATCAGTTATTCTACTAAGATTATTGCCGAGATAAAAAAAATGCTGCAGACATTATTCTCCACATCTTCGCTAGCCAAGGGTTTCTCTTAAACCCTTGGCCTACGGTGTTCATAGAAATCGGGATTTTTTTCCAGAGTTCCGATTGGATTTCAGTACACCCAGGTCGACCAATCAGCAATGGTTTTTTGTAATTGACGATATTTGCGTTCGGAATACATCTTCACTCTTTAATCTCGGAAATGAAAAACGCAAGTAAACAACGATCCGTAAGATAACATTCAATTCTATGAATAGCAATGGTGTCATCCAATATCTCCTAAAATGTGATTAAGAATCTATATTGAGGCTTCAGATTTGTTCTATATATAATGAATAAACATAACTCAATTATTGCTTCTTAATTATTCTTGAAAAAACTTTGATTTAATTTTTTTTAACACGTGTCTTTATTTCTGGCGATGACGCAATCTGTGCGTACCTGATAGATTCGAGATCACGTGACGGAAAACAATCCCGTCTTTGGACTTCACCGTATGCCAAGGGTTTATGAGGAGAGGAGCATATCAGAAACCCTTGGCTAGCGAAGATGTATACTCCAATAAATCACGAACGTCATCAAAAAATTATCAGCTCAGAAACACGTATCAAACATGTGCAATTCAGAAGAATATTTGACCGTAGAGTGAAATACTTGTTTAAACCACATCGAAGTGTCGTCTTCCGCAGTCTGAACACTGTAAATTGCATAACGTTGCTGATGAATGTCGGTTTTTATAGCCAAGCGGGTTGTTCTTGGACCTCCCTACGCAATACTTGATATCGCGGTTACTCAACTTAGCGGAACTCTTTCGCGATGAAGGTAGGAAACGTCTGTTGGAAGGGGGCAAATGTGCTATTGAATACAATAGTCATTGTATGACTACGGTCATTGTAGAGTTTATAAGGACAGAAAAGTAAAAAAATCCTGGTGGAATACCTTTGCTTAAAAATCAATGAACCAGCTAGCCTAATTAATTTTTGAGACGAGCTAATCCTAAAAGTTACATTTTTAACGATATTTTAAAGTAAGTGAACTCTTCTCATTAAAATTTCATTGAAAATCGTCACATTTTAAAGCTTATTTGACAATCTACTATTCAGAGTCCAATTCTTGGCAATACATTTTACTTTTGGCATTAAATTGTTCGAATCATTTGATTGTTACAACTGTAAACAATGTCATGTGCCCCAAAAATCTACAGCTTTCTCGACTGCCCCGCAAAAGAGCGGTAGTAAGTTAGATAACTCCGAGGTAGTCGCGATATTAGTATTTAAACAACGTGATTTTAGTCCTTATTAAAGCAATAAAATAGAAACATAACTTTGTAATTGTATATTCATTAAATTCATTAATATATGTTTCGAACAAATTTGTAATTAAAAAAAGCTATTTTTAACACAACGAAAATTCCAATCGTCTGCATTCCATATACAGGTAAGCAAACAAATTTCCCCTCTGGTGTTAAATGGAACAGCGTAATCGAGACATGGTGACATAATTCGTTTGTCTACAGAGGAAACGTTCAGCCGTATTTTAGAGCTCTTAGTGGAATAGAGTTAAAGTCCTTGTTAGCGAATGAAGCAGATAACCTCTGAGTCAGAGGTCGCGAAATGTTGCTTGAAATAAAAAAGCCTTGGCATACACCTCGGCTTTTATCTTTCAAACAACATTTCTCGACCTCGGAGGTTATTTATTTCTTAAATACCAGACAGCTTTTAAAATTATAATAGTTGATCATAAATTTTGTAAATGAGATTTTCATAAATTTGAATTTTCAGCTATTGTTTTAAAACTATATCAATCCAAATTCCATTTCCTAATATTTTAAAACAGTAATATGTATATTTTTAGATATCTGTACAAGGCCGAAATTATGTTCAACATGGTCAGGTGGGAATGACATAGCAACAGAGAATAGTTTCGTCTGGCATCACTCTGCAGCACCAATTGTGTTCACAAATTGGCTGCCAAATGAACCCAGTAATGGAAAATTTGCTAATTGTATTAATATACGATACTATGGGAAGTGGAATGATGCATCATGCAGTGACAAGTTCAAATTCATCTGCGAAAAAGCTGTATAAAATTCAACTCAGAAAGTTTACTGGAATTGGGAAAAAATATTGTCATTTGGATCATGACGTACAACAGCTCCGATGAAAATATTTTTTTTTAGCTCTACTGGTCAGAGACCAGAAGAGCTTATGCGATAGTAATGCGTCTGGCGTCCGTCCATCTGTCTGTCTGTCTGTCTGTCTGTCCGTCTGTCTGTCCGTCTGTCTGTAAACAATTTTTCAAAACGCTACTCCTCCTACAATTTCAGTCTGATATCAATATAACTTGGCACACAAGTAGACTACACTAAGATACATAAAACAGTGCATCGGTTTTTGATTTTAATGAACGGTGTTGCCAAGGTTACTAAAAATAGAATTTTCTGAGAAATACCTTTAAAACGCTACTCCTTCTACATTTTTGGTCTGATTTCAATATAACTTGGCATACAAGTAGACTACACTAAGATACATAAAATAGTGCATCGGTTTTTGATTTCGATGAATGGTGATGCCATGGTTACTAAAAATAGAATTTTCTGAGAAATTCTTTAAAACGCTACTCCTTCTACAGTTTTGGTCTGATTTCAATATTACTTGGCACACAAGTAGACTACACTAAGATACATAAAATAGTGCATGGGTTTTTGATTTCGATGTTGCCATGGTTACTAAAAATAGAATTTTCTGTGAAATTCCTTTAAAACGCTACTCCTTCTACAGTTTTAGTCTCATTTCAATATCACTTGGCACACAAGTAGACTACACTAAGATACATAAAATAGTGCATCGGTTTTTGATTTCGATGAACTATGTTGCCATGGTTACTAAAAATAGAATTTTCTGTGAAATTCCTTTAAAACGCTACTCCTTCTACAGTTTTAGTCTCATTTCAATATCACTTGGCACACAAGTAGACTACACTAAGATACTTAAAATAGTGCATCGGTTTTTTGATTTCGATGTTGTCATCGTTACTAAAAATAGAATTTTCTGAGAAATTCCTTTAAAATGCTACTCCTTCTACAGTTTTAGTCTCATTTCAATATCACTTGGCACACAAGTAGACTACACTAAGATACATAAAATAGTGCATTGGTTTTTGATTTCGATGAACGATGTTGCCATGGTTACTAAAAGTAGAATTTTCTGTGAAATTCCTTTAAAACGCTACTCCTTCTACAGTTTTAGTCTCATTTTAATATCACTTGGCACACAAATAGACTACACTAAGATACATAAAATAGTGCATCGTTTTTTGATTTCAATGAGCGGTGTTGCAATGGTTACTAAAAATAGAATTTTCTGAGAAATTCCTTTAAAACACTACTCCTTCTACAGTTTTGGTCTGATTTCATTATCACTTGGCACACAAGTAAACTACACTAATTTAAATATAATTGTGCATCGGTTTTTGATTTCAATGAACGGTGTTGCCATGGTTACTAAAAGTATAATTTTCTGTGGAATTCCTTTAAAATGCTACTCCTTCTACAGTTTCGGTCTGATTTCAATATAACTTATCACACAAGTAGACTACACTAAGATGCATTATTCTGTGCATCGGTTTTTGATCAGTACAAACCAGTAGAGCTACAGTCTCGACAGAGACTTCTGGTTTAAATTTCAATTTTGTTCTAGCATACAACATCTATGTTTGTATATAGTTTGAAAGAAAGAGGGTGTTGCAGTTCTTTTGTTATTTTCCCTATATGTGTAGCAGAGTACATATAAAAGAAGAATTTTATGTCACAGAAACTGGTATTTTTTTTTTCAAATGCAACAGTATATAAAGCACAATAAGGAACAGTATTTGGAAGCTGCGTATTACCTTTCAATATGCTATTAAATGAAATATAAGGCAAAATATATCAGATTTTCCGATTTTTAAACAAGGAATTCCCATTGTTCTGAAAAAGTGCCTCCTTGAAACAATAATTTCGATATCTGCACAAATAGGCGCAAATTTACTATAGAACTGTCACTTCCGATTATTGCTTCAAAAAGGCACATTTTTAAAAAATCGCAATAATTGAAAAAACAATATGTTTTTCTGAAACACTATGCGCCCGGTGGCAACAAAGTTCGAAAAAAGCTATTTTTAGCATGTATGTCAAGGGCTCAAGATAATGACCTTGAAGTCATTTGAAAGAACTTGATGAGTGGAATATGCATACCAAATACGAAGTCTCTATCTCTCACGGTTCTAAAGTTATAATGAAAGTTCAGAAAAGCTATTTTTAGCATTGTGACAGTCAAGGTCACAAGGTCATTGGCCTTGGTGTCATTTGAAAGAACTTAATGAGTGAAGTATGCATACCAAATACAACGTCTCTATCTTTCATGGTTCAAAAGTTATGGCGAAGGTTAAAGTTTGCAGACAAATAGACGAACAGACAGACAGACAGGACAAAAACAATATACTTTACCAAAGAATGGATTAGACTCCTAGGATGGGTCATTTTTGCGTATATTTTTTCATATGTAATGGTAGTGCAATGAGATATATATTTTGAAAGAGAGAGCGAGAGTCAAGAAGTTAATCGAGTAGCTACATATATATATATTAAAAAATGCAGGTTTAAATTATTCTCCTCGATATACTGTGACTTAAAACTAATGACACAATGCTTTATTTAGTAATAAAGTATTGTTTAAATAATTTATTTTTTACATATAGTAGTTTTTTTTTGCAATTTTGAATCATTTCGGTCTGTTATTTAATAGCCAAAATTTGATTTGAAACAAATGAAATGCCTTGTATGCAGCATCAACATTGTGATTATGGGACACATTTTAATTTCATGAAAAATATTTTCGCACGATGTCTAGTTGCCTACAGTATATCATTCTAATTGCTATGCAAGGTGTATTAGCCATTGTGCTTTTTATTGTTCCAACCTTTCTCCTGCAAAATGGCGATCGTGATATACAAAAGAAAAATATTCACTGAAAGGTTGCCAATCAGTTCCTATCTTATAGAAAAACTGTGCATGATATAAACGTAAAATATGAAGTGTTTTAGCTAAATCAAACCAGGAAATACCTGGCGTAAACTTAGTCTTCTACGTAGCTGTATCTATATTTAGACATAACGCTGGTGTTTAAATGCCCTTTTCGATATGTAGAGAAAAATCGCGAGTTTCTGCAACACTCTCATTTTTACCGCACGTTTTTGCCTTCCAGACCCTTGAGAGATTTTGAAATCAGACATTGCACTTTGGAATGCTCATTTTTAGGTCACCTGAGTAAACTCAGGTGACCTATTGCTATCACTTTTCGTCCGTCGTCGTTCGTCGTGCGTCGTGCGTTAACATTTGAACATTTTCAGCTTCTTCTCTGAAACCACTGAACCAATTTCAACCACATTTAGCCCATAGCATCTATGGGTAAAGGGAAACAAAAATTGTGAATTTCATGGACCCTGCCCCCCTGGGGCCTGGGGGTGGGGCAAAAACCACTAAAATTAGTGCAATCTTTAAAAATCTTCTTCTTTTCTCCTGGACATCCAGCAGTCAAACTGTTTGCATGATTGTAATCAGCATTGAGTCCTCTACCAAAATTATGAAATTCATGGCCCCGGGGTCATGGGTTCTAGTGCTAGGGCGGGGCTAAATAAGTATATAGTGAAAATGCATTATTTCTTTGGAAATCTTGTTCTCTGCTACTGGGTATTAAATAAACCTACTAAGTACATAGTTATGATGAGCAAGAGTGCCTCTACCAAAATTGTGAATTTTATGGCCCCAGGGTCAGGGGTTCTGGTGTTAGGGCAGGGCTCTATTGATTATAATAGTGAAATTACATGAATTCTTTGAAAATCTTCTTCTCTGCTCCTGGGTATTAAATAAACTAACTAAGTGCATAGTTATGATGAGCAAGAGTGCCTCTACCAAAATTTTGAATTTTATGGCCCCAGGATCAGGGGTTCTGGTGTAAGGGGGTGGGGCTCTATAGATTATCTAGTGAAAATACATGAATTCTTTGAAAATCTTCTTCTCTGCTCCTGGATGTTAAATAAACTAACTAAGTGCATAGTTATGATGAGCAAGAGTGCCTCTACCAAAATTGTGAATTTTATGGCCCCATGGTCAGGGGTTCTGGTGTAAGAGGGGGGGGGTCTATAGATTATATCTTGAAAATACATGAATTCTTTGAAAATCTTCTTCTCTGCTCCTGGGTATTAAATAAACTAACTAAGTGCATAGTTATGATGAGCAAGAGTGCCTCTACCAAAATTGTGAATTTTATGGCCCCAGGGTCAGGGGTTCTGGTGTTAGGGCAGGGCTCTATTGATTATATATTGAAAATACATGAATTTTTTGAGAAGAAAAATTCTTTTCTTCTCCTAGGAATGAAATAAACTAATTACATAGTTATGATGAGCAAGAATACCTCTTCCAAAATTGTGAATTTTATGGCCCTAGGGTCAGGGGTTCTAGTGATAGGGCAGGGCTCTATTGATTATATAGTGAAAATACATTAAATCTTTGAAAGTTTTCTTCTCTGCTCTTTGGTATTAAGCAGAAGAACTACCTATATAGTTATGATGAGCAAGGGTCCTAATCTTCCAGAATTGTGAATTTCAAGGCCCCAGGGTCAGGGGTACCATAAAGGAGGGGGGGCTGTACTTGTATACTGAAACTGGATGAATTGTTTGAAATCTGCTCCTTGGTATTAATCAAATATTTTTGATAAGCAAGGGTGCCTTTTCAAAAATTGTGCAATGTGTGGATCTAGGTCTCAGGGTCAGGGGTTCATGTGTGATTGGGGCATTACTGATCATGCTGAATATTACTGATTACTTGAAATGCATTTTTTGTTCCCCTACCCTGCCTATGGCTATTAAGTAAACAAACTAAGCAACTGCTAAGTGCATTGTTATGATGATCAGTGGTGCCTCTTTCAAAATTGTGAATGCCATAGCATCTGGATTAAAACATGAATCAAATTCAATCACTGGAAAGTTGTTGCATAATGCTCAGGTGACCTATAAAGCCCATTGGCCTCTTGTTAAAATATTACCGACTAGTGTACGCTGACACTTTTTATAAAATTAATATTACCTTTTTATGCCCTGGATCGAAAGATCCCGGGGGTATATTGTTTTTGTCCAGTCTGTCTGTTCGTTTGTCTGTCTGTCTGTTGTCAACTTTAACCTAGCCCATAACTTTTGCGCTATCAAAGGTAAGGCTTTAATATTTGATATGACTGTTTATTATGACAAAACCTTTCCATTGCTACAGAAATTTTTTATCATGTGACCTTTGACCTCATTTGAATTGCCTAAACATCTTAAAAGTGTATACCGCTTCAGTCTACGTCACACTCCAGAATTGTGTTACCATAGGGGGCATTATGTTTTACAAAAACACACACTGTTTGCTACTAATTTTCTGCTAATTATTGAAACCTGTAAAAATGTGAGGAAAAAATAGAACATACTTAGACCAGGAATTGAAAATTCACATGTTAGTATTCTACACTTTAATTTTCTGTAGGAAAAAATGTATTACAACATGAACACATTCAAACAATGCAGGCTTTCAAATCATCAATATATATGAATTTCTTTTTTGAATTAAATTTTGGCAATAAAATGAGTCACAATTTATTAATTTCCTTACAAAGATCATTAATTTTTTGACGTAGCAGTGATATTTTTTATGAGTGAAAAATTCTCGAGAAGGACGTTAAACAATATACAGTCAATCAAAATTTTATTACAAATAAGTTAAAACAGATCCCAAGACGGTATTTTGTATTACCTTAATAAATGATTAGAAATTTTGAAGACAGAGTGTTCATCAACGTTTACGATTTTGATTGCTTATTTTAAAATTAGGAAAAATATATTGTGAAATTGTAAAGATGTGATTTGATTTGCATTGGTAACAGTTAAGGTACATGTATTTCAATTCTGAATGAAAATGAGATACAGGGTTTAAAAAAAATCAGCGTAATCTGTTCTCTTTGGCACGAATGTCTCTTCCACTTTGAGAATCCCCAGTGGTTTTAATCTCGTATTATATAAATAACACACAATCGGTTACCTTACTAATTAAAGATTTTCACGAGGTCTGACTTGCAATGTATAATTTAACGCTATTTATTAAACTCTTATCCCTTAGTTAAAATACAATTGATTTTTATAAACCAATATTCTTGAAGAAAATAATTACAAGACTGGAACATTCAGATAAAAACTCACTATTTTTGGAGAAAAGCAATAAATTCTGTCACGAATGTCTTCCACTTTGAGATTCACTAATGATTTTTAACTCGTATATATGAGTAAGAATCGGTTATCGTTACTAATTGAAAAGTTTCATGTTTGACTTCCAATGTATAATTTAGGGCTATTAATAGTCCTTAGTAAAAAATATTGATTTTAATAAAAACAAAATTCTTGAAGAAAATAATTTATCAGCCTGGAACATTCACGATAAAACATTACTGTTACGGAAGAAAAGTGAATAATAGCCATATTTATTGAGAGTTATCTCACATTGTGGTAAAGGGTTATTGAACTTATATTGGTGAATATTGGCACTAGTTGACTGTGCTAATGCACAAGCTTGCGTGTGCATTTGTACAGCCAACGAGTGCCAATATTCACCAATATAAGTTCAATAACTCCTTTATTATATAGCTAAAACGTTTCCTCATAATTTATAATAATTATTCCAACTAATAAACTCAAATTAATGATTTTTAGACGGGGTCACGTGACCCCGTCTATTAGTTTACTGTCCGAGGCCTCAAAACGGAAGCCGTGGTGATAACACATGAATTAAATCTACGTTATATGAAAGAGTGCAGGAATTGTTTTGATTGAAATACAAACATTTTGTATCAAACTGAAGAAGGTGATATGAACTTTTTTTTACTCAAATCAGTTAAGCATTTTATGAACTTTTTTTACTCAAATCAGTTAAGCATTTTGAAAATTTAAAACTGAAAATATTAATTGTAAATCACACTAGTAACCAAACACAGTACTCTACTGCGTAGTATTACGACTGCCTGCGCATCATACATTGTTTACTTCCGGAAAAATATTGATTCGAACACGGTGAAATTCGGACAATACAGAAACAGGTTTATAGACTTAGAAATGAAAAACATGAAGATATATTATCAAGTTTTGTTTTAGTGTGTTAATTAACAAAAAAATTACCGTAAGTTCTTATCAAAACTAAAAAAAAAATCACATTTGTATATTAGCAGGAAGATTATTTTGACCCCGTCTTTCAGTACTGTCTCAGTACTTAGATTTAGTATCGATATTCAAATTAACACCTGTCCTGTAATTGTTCAATATCGCATCATTCCAATGATCCTACCGTGCGTTATGATTTGCTTTTTTTTAGGTTTTAATGGGTCCAATGTGTACTAAATTTTTAATTAATAATTTATTTTTTTGTAAAAAATAAACACATTTTACCTAGATGCCACTTCCTTTCTTTAATTTAACTCTGAGAATTTGACCAGAGGACATTTTTTTTTAACAACGGGGCGTTCGATATTGAATGCTCGCATTCGGAATGTTTCGGGCATGCTCATATACGTAATACAAACTTAGCGTTCAATAAAACGTCAAGATATTGAACACTAAAAATTCTCTAAATTTTTGTAGTATTTTATAAGAGACTATTTATTAGCTATATAATTAATTGTATTATTGGTGTTTGTTTATGCATTATTGTAATCACATCGGGTATCATCATCATTTCTTGCTATCTTTTCCGGGAATAAAATCTGGATCATTGCATAGTCTACAATCATCTTTCAAAGGTGCATGAACACAGATTTGAAGTTAATATTTTCTGTATATTAATATCACAACTTATATATTGTTATTATAGCATTTCACACGAAATATAAAGGAAAATTGGCAATCTTGTTGTGTCTTAATAAAAAATATTAAAAGTAAAATCCAGAAAATTCAGAGTAAAATGTTCGAAAGCGAAACATGAACACAGTATATTGTCAATCCGTGCACTTGTGGTAAGCAGACATTAAAAATTGAACACATCCGATGATCATGAATCGTAAACATAACAATATCGGTGCTCGTACCGTGTGTACAAAAACTTCATTTCATGAGTGTGTTCAATTGCTAAACTCTGTACATAACACTAAGCGCGGAATGACGATACCTGTGAAGGGGTTTTGCTTTCGAACATCTCTACACTGCATATAATTATTTTTCTGGATTAAAGTTTCAACATTTTTCATTAATACATAACAGGATTGCCACTTAAATTTTCCTAAGTATTAAGAATAAAATTAGAATGTTTGAAAGTTCAAGGATTTTCAATCAAACCCATATAAAAACTTGAAGTTTCTATACCTTTTAGATGAAACAAAATTTTAAAAATGTTATCGTGTGAAATGCAATAACAATATATAAGTTGTGATATTAACTTATATTAACTTCAAATCTGTGTCTATGCACCTTTAAGATAAAAAAGACCGTGATATTTATACAAAACGGATTGGGAATGATGCTTCGAGGATTCTTTAAGAGACTCACAGCAGCTGCAGTTCTTTTGCTGAAATATGTAATAAAGCTTTTCTTCTGTTTATGAGCAGAAAAATATCCATTCGTTCTTAAAAAAATATCATGACTTTTCATTAACATGAATAGATAAAGTGAGCGGTTCCTTCATATTTGCAGATTTATTTCTTATCTACATCATTGCAACGTCATTTATTAACTATGATGCTAGCATTGAATAAATTTAAAAAGATTGTGTAGAAAATTGTTTTCTCCTTCTATTAAATATTGAATATTGAGATAATTATACTTAAATGCTTCACTTTCTTTATTGGGTACCGTAAAAGTATATTTTGTATTCTGTCATTGGAAAAATAAATCTACCTAAGGAAAATGATCTACCAACACATGAAACTGTGCATTTATGGAGCCAACTGTGTTTAATTGCATTTCGGTGAGGGGACATTTGCGGTGTCTCTTCTTGGTGCAGCGTATTACAGCGCATGCATCGTTAACTTAGTCTCAACAATTAAAAACAACCTGACTGTTTACACAAGAAAAAGGAAGCTGTGAGAAATAAAATCATTTATGGGAATAATGCATTTGATAATTAAAACCGGTATTACATGTAACTACGAAGATTAATTTTAAAAAAACAATGGATCTCTAAACCTTTAAGCGATCGATAAGGATATTCGATCGATATGGATATATAAAAAAATCAAGAGTTGTCATTCTTGAATTTATTGCAATAATAAGAAATACAGTGATTGATTTTCCAGTGAAAGGTGGATTTCATATTTCATGAGATGGTTAGCCTATTAGGTCCGAGCCGTCATTCATCCTGAAAAAGATTTAATACCTCCTCTAAAAGACTTGAAAAAGGTAGACTTCAAACTATGATGAACTATTAAATCATAAAACGCCACGGGAAAAAATGGAAAGTACACAAACAACGAAGAATACCCATAGGCATTTAATTAGGGTAAATATTCAACCCATTGAAATTTTTATATCTTCTTCCCATACTAAATCACCTCTAAGGTGCGGATATAAAAAATATGTGTGAAAATAAACAATTTAATTATAGGGTGTAAAAGTACTGACAAAATTCCTCCAAAAGATTATACATCAGATTTTTTGCCCGGAAATATGTTTCATGATTTTTTTAAAAAATCACCTTAACATGTTTCACCCATCTTACTGTTTAAAATGGTTAGGGCCTGTTTTTTTTCAATTTTTAAGAACACAACTCACGCTCTTTCACATATGTAGCCATGAAGTTCCGGGCAGTAGTCGTCACACCACTGGTAATTCAGATCCTTTCTCATTGCCAAACAGTGTTGTTTACCTAACGAAATAAAAACAATCTAATATTCATAATCTCCTACGTTTTTCCTCTAAAATTTTAATACATTTTTATCTTTCTTTAAATAGAAACTTCGCCCACTAAAATGTTCAATGTGTTGGTACCAAATGAAAAAAAAATAGTTCAATGCAATCAAAGGTTAACAAGTCCAATTTTCTTTTACTCTATTTTCTTATATTAAAGATAAGGTTGAAACAAACTCTTTTCAAAATTTATTTTTCTTTTTTTAAAAAGTTTAGGAAACCAAATTGATGCTCTAAAATAAAGATAACATTGCACTGCAATGCATCTCATTGTGATTGCTTAACGTAGTGTCTACTTAAAACATACATGGTCTATTTTTATCAAATTTACCATTAAAAGAAATAAGA